>NC_034419.1:2739894-2763340 GCF_002078875.1 Numida meleagris | reverse complement strand
CCAGGACAGAGTATTGCACACAAGTTCACTATTACAGGGAGCAGCCTTCTTCTAGTTATAGGAGGAATAACAAAATATCAAAATGCCCAACTTGTGCGGACCTCAGAGATGATGCACTAGTTGTTTCATCACTTGCACCTCTCCAGCGTGGGTGGCAGGCATCTTCAGATTTAGCAGTGTTTCCATACCTACCCCGCACGCATTTTGCTGAAGGTGTAAATGATCCTCCAAACAGGAGGCCACTGGAGAATAAGGCCCTAGATTTCTCTGTCTCCACACCTACGTGTGTTCCCACACACAAGAGAGCATTGATTTAGAGTAAAACACCACATGTTGACAATGCGAACTACATTTGACAGAAAAAGCCACGAGGAAGTGACAAAGCAGGGAGAGACAGGAGGAGGTCTGGCTTTACCTTGCTTGATGCCTTTCTCCTGAAGATGCAGTTTGATTCTGGAAAGGGAACATCAAGCCAGATTCACCTGTATACTCCTGATACTTGCTGCAGCTCTTTTCACACCGGGCAGAAGGTTACCTTGAGTCCACGCAGGGTGGGACTGGTGGAGCAGTTCATGCCAGCCAGCTGAAAATTCTGTGCTCTCAGACTGCACTTTTCCCTGCAATCTCAAGAAATGAATGAGACGTTGACCCTGATAGAGCGCTCTGTGTGTTGGTTAGTTTGTCCCTCGTCTCACACTCAGATCCCACCACCAGTGGTGGTGATGGAAAAGTTAAGCAAGATGAGCTCTCAGGAGTGGTGGGCACCAAAGCCTGCAGTAGGCTTTTGTTAGCTGAACTGGCCATAAGCACCTCTAACACAGTGCTGCTATCTTCTCTGCAGGGCTACAGGAGCACTTGCTGAGGAAAGGAGGCTGTTGACAGCTGGGACACAAGTCATCCCAGGTAAGAGTAGTGGGTCCTGCCTCACAAGGAAACCAATATGCCCAGTCTGTACTGGGAAGGATGTAGCCTGAGAGGTGACATTTCCTGGCACTCTTCAGAAATTTCAGAGATCCGCATACAAACACCCTTCAAGCATGCAAAACACAACACTCAGGAGGCTATAGATAGAACTGCTCTCTTCTAGGAAATGTATCACCCGCCTCCGGTAAAAACCATCCTAAAAGAACTGCAAGCCATTTCTGAAAGATACTAGCAGTCTTACAACTCAGGCTTTCCCAGACAACATGCAGGGACTGAGGTCCTCAGCCAGCTAAATGTGTGTCTTTGGGGAGGTCAGGGGGACACGTGTTTTTTCTTAAATAAGATCTGGGGAAATGACTTGAAGGTCTGGAAGTTTTCCCTGAAGCTTCAGGAGGAACATGAAGCTTTTCAGAGAGACAGAGGCATCTTGGCTCCCTGCTGGGAGTGATATGGTGCTCATGGCAGGCTGTGGGGAGCCCTGGTTCATCTCTGTGTGCTAGGGCAGACTGGTCAGGCAAAATGCTCTATCTTCTCTCAACAGGTAAGTGCCCACATCATCTAGTTTAGTTTGGGTGAAAATGCCATCCTCTGCTGACAACCAGCATTGCTCAAACTAATGGATTCCTATCAAGCATTTCTTTCAACCAACTGGCGCTTTATCAAGGAATCCCCAACCTGCTTGGATTTTTTCCACTTGAAAGCAAGTGCCAAGAGCTGGAATAGATTCTCATCAGAACAATAACACTGCAGAAACTGTACAGAGCAAGGCTTAAGCCAATGGGCTGAACAAAATAGACGAGCTATATCAAAACATATCTATTTCTTTGCACCAGGCCTTAGAAGAAATCAACAGAAACAGAGATTCAGGCATGTCAATGTGTCAGAGTGGTGGCTTTCCACACAAGAGGACAACCCCATGTTTTTGGATTTAGAACGACTTCACAACATATCTCCCTGACATTTGTTTGTTGGCTGATTTATTGCACCAAGCACCAGCCTGACTTCCTGCCATCAGTAACACAGCGCTGTCAGTATTTGGGCATTGAGATCATTTATCTGGCTGGTTCATCTATTCTTGGAGTGCTTTCTCACTTAGGAGTGAATGCTCCCATAAAGAACTGTCTCTAACACAAAGAAAAACCATGAAAAACTACTGGTGGAAAGCGATGGAGTTACAGGTCCCATAGCACCCTCCCATGATGGCCAAAGTGACCAGCCATGGTTATAAGGCCCAGGTACCAGCTCCCCCAGCACTGCCACCTGCTAGGGGACACTCAGGTCAGTGCTGCTGCTAGTGACTTGTGCCAGCCTTACACAAAGTGACATTTCTGGGGTCTCAGCAGGGAAGTGAAGCTTCAGGTTGAGCACCCTCCACTCAAAGGAAGTGTCACTCTTAGGAGGTGCCGAGTCTTTTGCCTAGTGCAGGGAACGGAGCTCAAAAATCTGAAGGGAGCCATGCTCGTGTCATTGCTTGAGAGAGACATAACTGGGAGAAACTGGGCAATCAAGACAGAAAAAGTACAGCTTCCAAATGTGTATTGCCATCCGGCTAATTCCTGCCTCTCCTCCTGCTGCCTCCTCTGCTAACGCTCCAGTCCCCACTTCAATACCTGCCAGGTCCTCTTAGAGAGCTGACATTTCCATTCCTGACATTTTCTGCAGCTCCATCTGGGGATTAATGGCCGGATATTAGCAGCGATGGGGCCGTTTATCATAATTAGTCTCATGAAGCTACTAGGCATCCAACTATTTTTCATCAGCACCAAGGAAATAAACTGCAGAATCCAGTAGATGCAACGGACGATTTATTTATTGATTGATTTATTTTGGTCTGTCAGGATGCGGCTTTAAAGTTGGCCAAGATGAGCAATGCTTCTCCGAGGCGATGACGACAGTGCGGCTGCTCGCCTTAGGTGCAGGAGTGGCAGGAAAAAGGCCTGGAGCCCCTCCGAGACGGAGAGGGAGGCATTTGGTACCCTACATCTGCTCTGCTGCCATGAAATGACAAGTAGCAACAGTTTGAGCCCTGCCTTGATGAGCCCAGGAGGAGAGAGCCACCAGCCACGTGATGGCATCAGGAATGGAAGTCATCTCAAGGTGTGCATTTTATTTTCCCCATAATGAAGGAAAACACTGAGTGCAGCCAACCCTGCAGAAGGTGGGACAAGGACCAGCACCACCAGGACTGCCATGTGGAGGGCCGTGCCAGGTAGCCCTGGCACCATCAGCCACCTGCTCTGAGGGAGATAAGGTTCACCCTGTGGTTATGTAACACCTGTTGCGCTCTCAATCTTATGTTTTAGGGGCCAGTGCAATATATTCCCTATGTTTCTTTGGGCTTGGGTATCCAAGAAACATGTTAGAGCTTGCATTCCTCTCCAGGGACAGCTGCCCAGGTCCTCCATATGCTATTTTTCATCCTGGTGGCTTGCTTTGAGTAAGAACCCTGTGCCACTTTCAGTAGCTCTTCCACCAGCTGGAGAGTGTGGATGAGCACCTCACATGGATGGAATGGGAATAGATGGGATTGCTTTGGATGAGCAGGCACCTTTTCTCTTTTTTTCAAGCAAGAAGTGATGGTTGCAGGGCTGTGGGGAGCTGCTGCCTGCAGCGAGGCACAAAGGGCTCCTGGGCTCAGCGCTGCCCTTCTGTCTCTGTGAGTCCCACAAAGTCCTGCTCTAACTCTGTGATACACCTCGGGGCTCACCTGCACAGCCCCACCTCCTCTCCAGCAGCCTGATTATCAAGAGCTTTCTGTCCTGACGTTTGCTATGCAAACACAGAACGTTCATGTTTAAATATGGCATTTTTCTGCTGATGCAAAGCTAGTAATTACAGCCAGATGGGACCTGGCTCCCAGGCAGACACAAGGCTCATGTACTGCTGGGTGGTGGCTTCGTGCAGCCGTGTGGCCGATCTCCAGCAGGAGAATCAGAAAAGATGAGTGTAATTAAAAACAACGCAAAAAAATTGGCTTCTAAATATATCACACAGCCTATTCCAGGTGAATCATGCAGCCTGGTCCCCACCTTCAGACAGGAGCAGCCCCAACACTGTTGGAAACTGACAGCATGGCTACAACTACAGGAGGCTGAGACAAGAGCCAGCATGAGCCAGGGGCAAGGAGAGCTGATGGTGCCCACCTCCTGGATGATAGTTTGTACTCCATTCTTACATTCAATACTATAATGCAATGGAAAGTACAGCAATAATAGAAGAGTGGCAAAGTCCCAGGCTGCAGCAAGTGAGGATAAGCCCAAATGCAGCAGCCACAGAAACAAAGGAAAGAAGCTGCTTACCCTTAGAAAGCCTCAAGCAGGCAAGGATCTCCAACAAGTTACCTTCCCCTCTACTGCCAACCCTCAAATGAGGTCTGGGAAGGGGTGGATCCTGGCTCCACGCCTTCTGGTCACTCAACTGCATTGCATGCACCTGAGTTCCCCTGGGTTGGCCCTGCTTTCCCACCAGGTGCTCAATCATTGTTTCAAGCCCTGACTTAGCATTTATGCTACAAACACCAAATTATATTTTTTTAGTAGATAACCCTCTCCCCCATTGCCTCTCCCTTATGCAGTGAATAGCCCAGAAGGTTAATAGGAACACACCGATTTGGACAAAATAGCTCATTCTATGTCCTCCAACAATGTGTTATGCACAGCCCAAGTGCCTGGGATGCTGCCCCTCTCCTCACCCCATAGCCCTGACTGAGCTCAGGCATCTGCTGCAATGCAGATAATAGCTGCAACCTGAAGCAGGAGCTCAGTCCAGCTAACCATGCACAATTTAAGTAGCACTGGTTAAGAAACCTTTGCTGGTGACACATACAAAGGAGACCAGACCTACAAATGCTGCAGCCCTCTCTCTGGAAATCACTCTCTCCCCCTCACACCTCCATCTCCCCACCAGCCACCCGCTGTCTCTGCAGCAAACACTCCAGCATGCTGTAGGCATGCTCCCAAGTCAAGAGGTGCAAAGCCAGTGCTCAGACTCCTGCCCAGACATACAGATGTTTAATTCCCAAGGACAGGTGTGGGGACACATCCTCCTTGGGGGCACAGCCAGTGTTACACAGCTACCTGCTCACACACCCAGCTGTGAGACGTGCCTGGCCACATGCCTGCCAAATGGGGGCCAGTTGCAAGGGGAGGGGAGAGAGAATGCAGCAGAGAAGAGCAGAAAGTCCAGGAGATGTAACAGAAGTCATCGTTTTGTGAGAAGAGCTAGAGCCATAGCAAATACATACTGTAATCTGAGACAAGCGCTAAGCCCTGATAGGTTTCCTGATAAAATCAGGATCACCATTAGTGAGAGGCAGAGAAGGGGAGCAGATAACAGTGAGATAGGAAGCTCTGATACATCCATCAAGCCTGCACCAAAGCTCTTGGACCCCATTCTCTGCAGCTGACCAACCAGAAGCCTCTGGCCATGATTCATGTTCCAGCTGCCTTTGCTCCTCTGCTATCATCTCCCTTGTGTAACTCCTACCTGGCGAGCTGCTTCTCCCTTTTCCTGTGCTGTATGCACTTCTGATTTCCCAAATCTTCCCCCAAAAATACCAAATGTGGGGCTTTCCAAAGAAGCTTATTTCTGCTGGTATGCACCCAAGGAGAGTGCTGTCTGCTTGGAAGGGAAGGGAAGGGGAAAAGAGAAAGAAAAAAGGGAAGGGACTCTTCAGCTCTCTTCTTTCTGCACCCAATTTGGCATGCCATTACCAACTCGTGTTTGTGTAGTAACCTTATCCAACACCACATGGGTCTATGCAGGCTGTGTTGTACTACTATTGCCTTCATGAATAATGGATCCCCTTCCACCTTCCCTCTCCTCTTCCCTGTTAGATCTCGTTTCATGTTGGGCACAGCTGGTATGTTTATTGTGTCTCTGGGGTTGATCTGAGCTCTCTGATTCTCAGCTCCAGTTCCCTCCATTTCCCAGATTCATATGATATGCAAGAGGGTACCAGGAAAAACTGGAAAGGTTATTAGTGCCATGTGCAACATCTACTTCTTGGGTTTTGTAGGGAGTTAAGGTATTTCTATTACTTCCGGTCAGACTGTGAAGCTTCTCATGCCAGGGCCCTGGCCCTTCTAATTCTTTAATGGCCCTGGCCAGCTTCAGCTAGCTGTCCCCCTGCACTTTGCTCTGCCTGCCAGGTTTAGAGGCTGTGGGACTGTACCTGCTCGGAGGACATTGCCTGAACTGGAATTACCTGTGGTTCTTGGATGGCCTGGCAGGGAGCTGCTGCTTCTTGCTTCTCCTTGAAGCCTGTAAGCTCCCCTTCTGTTCTGGAATTTCACATTGTAAAGATAAAAATGTATAGCTCCAGAAACAAGATACCCCTCATTCTGGTTCTAAAAAGTTAAGTTTCTATGGCTGAAGGAAGCACATGTACATTTCTATGAGTTTTAGGGACAGAAAAATGCTGGGGACAACTTAAACAATGCAGTCTAGAGAATTTCATTCTCCTCATTCCTGGAAGTACCTGGATTTATTTGGCATTGCATGGTAAAGGCCAGTATTTTGGTTTTATTCTTCAGAAGCCCCAGGCCCAACAGTGAGACAGCCCCAGTTTCAGCAGGGAATGTGCTATGTATTTAACAGCATTGTGGATGTCTCTTCACTTGCTGCAGTGTCACTCTGACCCAGTGTGAGGACTCTGTTGAGCTCAGCCACTTCTCTTTAGAGGAGCTTCCAGAATATGTAGCTATGAAGAGTCATCAGAGTTATGTGCTGACCCCAGTTCAGTCCAGCTCTCTGTCTTTCTCCTCCAGTCTGAATGCTGCAGGCTATGAGAAGCACCAAGCTTCCAAGCCTTTATGTGGCACTATATTACCCCTATATAGTATACCACATTACTACATGGTCTTTGAGGTCCTTTTCAACCCAGGCCATTCTATGACTCTATGATTCACTGTGTCTTCTTTTGCCAACTTCAGCAGCTCAGTTTCTGTAATCTTTGCCATCCTCAATTCACATTGCTTCCCCTGCAGATCTACTCCCTTTGGGGGCATCCTTGAAGACAGCCCATATTGGCTGATACTTCCAGAAAAAACTTGTGAGGGTCTGAAAATCATAGCCAAAGGACAGTAAAAAAACTGCAAGCAAAAGAGTGAATTGGGCTCACAAGGGCTCTTCCATCAGGATGGTCAGTTCCCATGGCCAGCTGAGGTCCTGAAGGTTTATGGCTAACCCATCTTCTCCCAGCCTGCTTGTCCAGAGCCCGGATCACACACCAGGCACCCACACATGGCTGCCAGCAGAAGCAGTGCTACGAGAGGTCCGTCTTTGGTCCAACCCAATATGGTGAAGAAACCTGATTAAGTTATTTTGAAATAGGATTGAAAAAGTTAGTTTAATCACATCTCCTGACAAAATTCAAGCTGCTCTTGCTGTGCTTATCTTATTGCAACAGGTTGCATCCCCAAACACCCAAAGTGGCCTTCAAATTTGCAGAATAAAACTAAAACAAGACCCCATTGTCATGGGGTCAGAAGAATCAGTCTGGGTTGCTCAGCATTTCCCACTACAACACAAATTTTTCAGTTGCTCCCCACCTTCAGTGGTTTTTACTGAGTTTTCTCTGTAGGCCATCTATGTAAGTTTGGGCAAAATACACGAATATGTAGACTCCCACCACCTTCTGCAGTTACTTAGGAATCATAGAAGAGCTGAGGCTGGCAGGAACTTCTGGAGACCACCTGGTTCCACTGCCTGGCTCCAAGCTCAAGCAGGCTGATCAGGACTGCATCTCTTCAGGATCTGACCATCTCCAAGGATGGAGACCTCACAACCTCCCTGGGCAGCCACTACAGTTCAGTCATCCTTACAGTAAGCTGTATTTTATTATTCAAACAGAACTTCTTGTCCTGTTCCTGTGAAATACACCCAAATTCAGCCAAAGTCATAAACTCTTAGGCAAAATGTCTGTATCTGTTATCAAGTTTGACCATTACAGAACAAAACATGGACGCACATGCACATGCAAATTGCTCAAAGACCAGGCTGGTTGCAGCATGAGAAATACAGGGTCAAAGTCATCTACACAGACCTTACTTTTTTTTTTTAATGCACAGATTTTTAATTTTAATGTTAATTACACAACGGAGCTATTTTCTAGAGGGCCCTGGTTCATCCTGCTCGCAGGACGCGCACTGAACAAACATTCTCACAATACTTTGTTTCCACGGCATTGTTGAGTGCATGAAGCCTCAGGCAGGACTTACTACACATTATTCAATCCTGCTAAGAAGGTAAAATTATTAGTATACTAAAGAGCTTTTCAGCCGAGCTCGCTATAATAGCTGAATGCTTCAAAACTGGTAATGATTTTGGCTTTGGGACTCCCTTGCTATAGGATAGATGTTTGCAATGGCTGTTTTATAGAGGAGAACGCTTGAGCCCAGCAGGGTTAAAAGGAAGAGATTTTGGGGTGTGCTTAAAGAAGGGTATGCTGAGGGTGCCCAGTCTTTCTGAAAGCCAGCTGCCTCATGACAGGCACCTGGAAATCATCTTACCCAGCCATTACACTGCCTCAGTGCACCCACCAGCACCAGCTTGTTTCCTACAGACTATGAGAAGGAGGCATCAGTCATTCAAAAATAAGGCAAGCAACTCTGGGGTCAAGCCTGGGCAGAGAGGTAGCACCAAGCATCTGGCGTGTGTCCTCCTGGCCGCAGGACCAGAGCCATGTCCATTCATCACACAGGTGGTGGCTAATCCCTGCTGCCCACAGCTGCTTGCATAATCCCAGGCAGCATTGACTTTCTCATCTGTAGTCCAAGAAACCTTTTGTCATCGGACTAGAGACCACCGCAGAGTTCCCTTTTCCTGATTGCCCCTAGGAAGGGCATTTGGCTTTTGTTTGGGTGAATGCTTTCCTGATTCAGGATGGGAGTGGGGGAACATGACACATGTTTCAGGAGTTAAATCCACTGCAAGAACAGAAAGGATCTTCATCCCCAAGAAGCTGATACATAGTGACAAGCAGGGAAAAAGGGAAGGAAAAAAAAAAGAAAAAAAGGAAGGAAGTTCGACAGAAAACAGTTTGCAAGGAGCAGACCAAAGGCAGGGCTGAGAGCGGAGCCTTCCCTCCCTCCCTCCTCCCAGCCCTCCCTCCGCTGAGCACAGGCTGCCGGGCCCTGGGAGGCCCCTAATCTACTTTGCCGTACAAAAGGCCCCGTCTGCTGGCTTTCCTTTTCTTTTTCTCTCCGTAAAGCTGAAGTGGGGATCAGTTTCCAGGCAGGGAAGGGGACAGAACAGGAGCCAAAGTGACCCGGCAGAGCACCCAGGGGGATGCAAGGACTAAAGTGACCTTCAGGAGGGTTGGAGATGTTGGGGACATAGGATCTTCGGGCTCGTCATGATCCTTGCTTAGGTGTTTCAGTTTTCCTAACTTACGGAGCAGTTCTTTACTTCTCCTACTTTAATGAGGGGCTGCTCCTGAGCATCCCTGCTCTCCTGCTCAGGACCCTCCTCCCAAGCACTACCTGAGCTTTTCTGGAATGCTTGCCTCTCACTCACTCATGTGCCTGCACCCTCCGTCATTTTATACAGCTTTTCTGCCTCTCATGTACTCTTTTCACCACCCAGAGTAGTGACCCAACTAGAGAACAAAACTCCATGCAGCCTGTTTCATAAGTCTGGTAGTAAAATAGGCTCTCTGGCCTCTTCACTACCAAGGAGAATTTTTCAGCTTCTTAGTGGGAATTCAGCCTACCTACCCAGGAAAATTAACAATTTTCTGCTTCTACTGGAAATATCCCAGGCCCCCTAGGGCTTCATTTGCCTTTTTGTGCCTTTAGCTAATTGGTAGTTGTTAATCATCTGCAACTGCTACAACAAAGTTCACCTACTCCTCAGTCACGTCCAGCTGATACGCTCTCTGTCTATCACAGAAAGCCCTGGGTGTACTCTTGCATTACATGCTGTTGGATTTCAGCTTCATTCTGTGTCTCCCGTTCAAGGTTGTCTGCTGCTTACAGCCAGCTCTCCCCTTATCCTCTGCATTCAGAGTGCCTCCTCTTTGGCGTCAGCAGCTAGCTTAGCCTGAGCGCTTCCACTGCTCACGACAACATCATTCATGGAGAGAATAAACAAGATCGATCCCAGGATCGATTCCAGAGAAACTCCAGTGGTGAACTCTGTCTGGTCTGCTACATCCTCCTCAAGGTACAGCTTCTGTACCTATCTTCTATTTCTTACATCATCTTCTGTGTAATTAGTAATTTCTCTGTTGCTACATAAAGCACAGCTTGCTGCATTTGTTTAGAAATTTTCCTAGACAAAAGAATTAGTTACCAGAGATGAGCAGGCTGCGTCTTGGTTGAACGCTTTCTGTGTCAGGCCCAGCTGGGTTTAGCTGGGTTTCCTCCAGCCGTTTAGCCATTCTGCTCTGCAGTTCTGTAGTAAAGCTTTGCATGCTCCTAGCCCAGCCTACAAACTCTCCAAACCCACCCCCACATCCCCCCCCCCCCGAAAAAAAACAAACAAAAAAACAACAAAAAAGACAACAACAAAGGAATTAGATTAATAATCTTCAGTGCAGTTCTTTCTCTTCTGTGACAGGTCCTGTCTCTGAAGACCTTGCCACCAGGCCTGCGGTTTGGCACATTTTCTTGGAATCTGCAACCTTGTCCTGGCTTCAGTGCAACCAAATATTCAACTTTTGTCTCTCATTTTTTGTACTGTTCCATCTTTATACTGTCTTCCTCCACCCTATGTGTTGTCCCTACAACCAGCAGTATTGGCTGGGGGCCATATCACAAGCATCTGTGGCATAGCAGACCTACTATGCTGAATTCCCCATGGTGATACCAAGAATCACGGAATCATTCAGGTTGGAAAAGACCTCCAAGATCACCTTGTCCAACCATCCACCTACCACCAATATTGCCCACTAAGCCATGCCCTTGTGTACCACGTCTACAAGTTTCTTGAGCATCTCCAGGAATGTGACTCTGCCACCTCCCTGGGCAACCCGTTTCAATGTTTAAACACACTTCCAGAGCAATTTTTCTTAATAATCTGAACAATCCTTTCCTCTATGCCTAACGCTCTAAGATTTACCCTACTGCTTCCAGGTCCCTAGCACAGAATTTCTCTTGTCAGCAGAAGCAGTCGGGGAGGACACTGATTCGGACTGGACCAGGGTTCCTGCAGCTGAACTCCTCTTTGGCAACACAACGCCATCATATCCCACACCCAGCCATCACTTGGGGTTCGGGGCACAATAATGCTTTACATTAGATTTGCTAGAGGACATGCAAGGGCAGCATGGCCCTTCTTCTTGCCCTCAGGCACTGATGTTCCGATTGCAATCCAAGCTTTTCAGATGTTCTCTGAGCAGAGGGGACCATGCTGGAACTTGGAGTCACCAGCTTTCTTCTGGGAGTGAAATAATAAGCCATGCCCTAATTAAATTCTAAAACTCTCGCCCTCAAGCTGCTACAAAAACCAGACCCACCAGGGCTCTGGGAGCGGGGACAGGGGGTCAACCAGGCAAGGGGGAGGGCTGGGCCCCGTGCGTTGTAGGGGAGGCCCACGAGGTGGCCGCCATGCTGCAGCCTGCAGCAGGCCTCGGCCTGGGGCCTGCTTCTCCACAGACACCGCCAGCACTGAGGCCCATGCAGAGCTGTGCCCTCCCTCGATCTCGCCACAGTCTCCTTCTTGCCGTGGAAATAAATTGCCTCGGATTCCTGCAACTCAGGCAGAAAACCCGGGCCCCTTGCTGATAAAACCAGGCGGCCTGGACAGCGTTGCCGTGGCAACCGGCACTTTCTTCCCCATCCTTTTGTTCGGCCTCAGCCCCGGACTTTTGTACCCAGCCGTAATGGGGCCAGGCTCTTGGGATGTTTACAGGGTGAGGTGAGAGGAATTTCATTCAGCCGCGCCGTGCTTGGCCCGTCTCCTTCCGCAGGGCGAGCGTGGAATGTTATTGACCGGGGCCCCATGCAGCGACAGAGGCACTGAAGAAAGCACTTTAGACTTTTGGGCAAAGAAAAGAAATTCCTGCCCTTCCCCATGCAAACATACCCCACCTCCCCAAAAAGCGCCTTTTGTTCCCTTATTCCTCTTTCTTTCACCCACTCCTGCCTCCAGCTGCTCCCCTCGGGGGCAGACAAAACCCTCCCTTGCTCCTCGCTGACTGCACAGAGGGTCACCGGAGCACCAGTGCCCAGCACCAGGCCTGGGCCAGCAGCGGGCACGGTGCTGAGCTTCCCATCCGCAGCATGGCCACTGGCACAGCCCAGGAAGGGTTAAGCCCATCAGGACCCGCTGCCCACTGAGAGGACAAAAGGCTGCCCTGTGATCCAATATTGGAGCTCCCAGGGACACCGCTGAGGAATTCCCATTAGTTTGTGTTTGTGGAAAACCTTCCATCAAACATCGATTTGCTTTTCTTCTGCCAGGCACTGGCAGAGCTGCGGCAGCCTCCCAGCCCGACGCTGCAAGGCAGGAGCCACACAGGTGCTGTCTGAGCTGTGCTTTGCTTTTGTCTCATCCCCTAGCAGCAGACAGCCCCCTAGAAAACCTGTGACCAGGGCCATAGTGGGTTGGTCAGTGCAGCTCGCTTCAAGGAGGAGAGCCCTTAGCACAGCTCTCTTCCTTCCTCCAGACCTCATAAAGCCTCAAGAGAAGGTAAATCATAGAATCTTAGCATCATAGAATCGTTAAGGCTGTAAAGACCACAAGGTCATGATGTCCAGCCATCCACCCATGCCTATGACCGCTCTAGACCATGCCACTCAGTGCAACATCTATTGTTTTCTTGAGCAGCTCCAGGTGTGGTGACTCCACCTCTTCCCTGGGCAGCCTATTCCAATGCCTGACCACTCTTTCTGAGAATACATTTTTCCTAATATCCAACTTGGACCTCCCCCAACAAGTGCTGGGTTTGGGTGAAGAGCTTTGAGGACGTGCTGCTGGCAAGGCCATGCCATTTCCAGTATCCCCTTCCCTGCATTGCTCCAGTTGTTGTGTTCAGAACAGAGAGATGGAGACAATTCCCCTTGCAGCAAGAAACAAGCAGTGAGTTTTGTCATTTCTGCTGAGGAGATGAACAGAAAACAAAGCCCAAGGACCATGTTTGGCTGCAAGGACACAAGCACCGTGCTCCTGGTCAGGGGAACCAAGTGATCTGCAGCTCTCAGCAGCCCCAGTGCCTCATAGAATCCTAAAAGCCGGAATGACCACTAACATCATCAAGTCCAACCATCAACCCATGTCTGTGACTGCTCTAGACCATGTCACTCAGTGCCACATCCACGTTTCTTGAACACCTGCGGAGATAGTGACTCCACCACTTCCCTGGGCCACCTGTTGCAAGGGTTGACCTCTTTCTGAGAAGAAATTTTTCCTAATATCCAACCTGATCCTCTCAAGGTGCATCGCCTCTTGTCTTTGTGGCTGGTGAGAGGTGCTGGTGGCTTTCCTTCACTCCTGGATACACCTTTTGGAGTTATTCTGTCCCAGCTGCTTTATCAAGAGTCTAATTAGAGGGAAGCTCCAACCCCATAGATTTGCCCTTCAGCATGCAAAGAGATGGAGGAAAAAGGTTCGGACACCTGTGTTCGTAGCACTTGTCTTTGAGACTCCTCTTTCATCATGTCTAATTAAAAAGAAATAAATAAATCTGCAATGGATTCAAAAAGTAATTAGTGAGAGGGGCAGGGGAAAGGAGAGGCGGCACAGACAAGGGAGGACCACAGACACCTTCTCCTGGGACTATAGCCAAGGAAAACCGAAGCCCAGGGCGAGCACAATTGCCTCTTGGCAAAGGACTGTTGCACTGGCACCATTTCAATGCTGCTTGCCTCGAAGGCATGAAAACCCATCT
Organism: Numida meleagris; assembly: GCF_002078875.1. Taxonomy (NCBI): domain Eukaryota; kingdom Metazoa; phylum Chordata; class Aves; order Galliformes; family Numididae; genus Numida; species Numida meleagris. The sequence continues at coordinate 2,749,584 of NC_034419.1, read as the reverse complement.
ATAAAGGATGCTGGGAACCAAGTAAAAACAAAGCACACACCAGCCATGAATAATGGGGCAAATGTGTCAATGCAAACAGAAACATGCTGCAGCCCTTCCCTTAGCTCAGTCTTCACAAACTCTTTCCGAAAGCTTCTTTTAAGGTGAGCCCTCCTGGGTCACAGTCAAGCAGAGTATGTCCACAGACATAATCAGGTTACCGGAGGATTTAGTTTCCAAGTGCTGGTCCCCTTTCAAAAGGCCAGAGCGGCAAATTCCATCACGGGAGCTCAAGCACTTGCAAATGGCTTCTGAGTACCCCCTGAGACTGAAGCCACACTGAATGAGTCCCTTTTCTTGCACCCCTAGGAGAGTTAGCACTCAGGTTTTCATCCTTGAAGGAGGGCTTACGGGCAGGGAAGAGGAAGCAGGCTCAAATGTCTGGATCTCTGTTAAGCAGTGGATGAGAAGAAATGGGGAGTGAAGTTCAGGGAGGCCCCTGCTGATGGGAACAGGACTCTTGGAGGGAGAGCAGGAGCTGAGGCAGTGATCCGTAAGGGACAAGAGAGAAGGAAAAAAGGAATTATGTTAGGGAAGGTTTTGGAACATGGGTGAAATTGCCGGTGTCATCAGGCATGTGGCTCTGCAAGCGTCTTTGCAACCCAGTAGCAGAACAGGGGCCAGGACAATGATAGAAAAAAAGATGCCGTCATCCCTTTTCCTCCATGCACACCAAGGACTTGGGCTCCTTCTGATGTCTTGGGGCACAGCTGCCTGGAAACGCATAAAGAAAAGGGCTCCAGAATGTCACCACAAGCACATCACTTATTGGCAATATCCTTCATCAGCTATTCAAAGTGATGCCCAAAAAAGCCCATGCTTCTCTCCCACTTGAACTTTGATACAGACCCAGATAACACGTGGCTGTCCAACTGCCTTGGCTGGGCAGGCTGAAAAACATTGACTAGGGGCTGATCCCAAGGCTCCCAGCTTTGGGTTACCTCCCCACGGAAAGGATGCTCCGTGGCACTGCTCTTGGGATGGAAAGCAAGGCAAGGCTGTCACAGCCCTATGGAAAAGACCCTCTCCAAACCCTGTGGGGGTCTCATGGGCTGCTCCTCAAGGCAACCTTCATGAGGAGGCGGCGTTAGCAGCCCTGTTTCTAACCTCATCTCGAAGGAAGCAATTTTCTTTCTCCATACTTCCCCCTTGCTCAGTGGGCTCTGGGTGAGGTCTTGGTGAGAGAGAGGTGGTGCAGCAGCTCAAATGATGCCTTTCTTCTAAGGCAAAGCTTTCCACTGCAGCTAACACCGAACTGCTGAATGTTAGGAGTGGGAATGGTGGCAGGATGGAACAACAGTTGTGCCCGTGATGTCTCATCAGGCCAACGTGAGCTTCACCTGTCAGGCAAAACAAGAGGCAGTCGAAACAGAGCACCAGCTAATAGGCTTCAGGACACACAAAGCAGCAGGAAACCCATTTTCCTCAAACCGCCCACGTGCCATACTGATGTAGCCTTGGCTTTTTTCAGCTTTGTGTTGGAGGAAACAAAAGCAAGTCCCTTCTGCAACCCATCTGAACGAGAAAAGCAAGATTCAGTGGGGGTGCCTGGGGAGGCTGGTGTTATCACAGAGCCTGGTGGCGATGGAGTGGGGAAGAAACCAGCGTGGGACCAGCGTTGTGCTAAATTTTGTGCTGTCGCGGATGTCTCTGGCTGGTACACGAAGCTGGGACATCGTTGTGTTGTCTCTTGTTTCTGCCCAAGCGTGCACAAGGCAGTTCCGCATGGGGCTCACTGAAGGTGTTAAATGCAGCCAGAGCTACAGCACCTGCAGCTCTGCTGGAGTGCAATGGGTTTCTCTGGTTTCAGATATGAAGTGCAGAGAGCGCCTCGTGCAATTTGTAAGTCAGAGGCTTCAGCACAGAACTATTTCCTTGGGATCACTTCTGGCAGAGAGAAACAGAGAGATTTTATCAGAAATTCCCTGTTAAAATACAATCCATATCCTCAATCTTCATATCGATGCGAGGAAAAAAAAATCCATCCAGTGATTTTCTTCCAGCACCGTAGAGTGCTCCAGGAGACAATTAGACAGCGGCAGCTCTGCCCTCCACGTGCTGTGTTTGTGTCTTACCCTGCCAGGCACAGCTGCCCAGAGCTGGGCACCCATTGCTTTGGTGGGCGACGTGCTCTGTAAGTGCTGCTGGTAGGGGCAAGTTGTTATCGCTCTTAATGAAACATACTTCAAGACGGAGCAGGAGCAGTGTCAGCCCTCCAGCAGATGCCACGCTCAGCGTTCAAAGCCCTCAGCTTTTATACTCATCCTCTGGGCTATTCCAGCACATCACCTCCCAGCTGGCTTTCTCCACTAGCAGCAGCTGGCTTGGACCCCAAAAATCGCAAGAGATCAGTGGTAATAAAGGCAACAAATCCCCCCTTCTCACGTTATTTTAAGATCAGCCTTGTGCTGCAGATGACACGGTGCTTCGCTTCCACCACCATCCATCAAGGACAGTTGATGGCAGCCTCTGACAAAGCCCATCATTTCAGGCGTGCTTCCATTGCCTCCAAATCAGTGGCTGATGATACACAGAAGTGCTGCAATAAATGTTTATGGCAGCGCTCCTGCGTCCCCTCAGCCTTTAATTTCAACGGGTTGCTGTTGATCAGCATGTTGAGCAGCACCCGTTTGCATCATTACTGCTGTATGCAAACAGCTTGTGCCGGGACCGGCTCCAGCCCCGCGGATCTCTGCTCGTTAGAGGTGCTCACAGATATCATCTTATAACTCACGGAAACAAATGGCTTCCTCCAGCCTCCAGCTAGCGTCCTGTGCTGAACAAAGAGCGTACGCTATCTATGTGTTTATGTGTAGATAAATGCCCTGGGTGGATTTTATTAAAACATTTACCCACCTCAGTGCTCCTGGGCGAACTCACGCCATCAGTTCAGCTCTGCTCTGGCTGTGAAAGGCGGCAATTAAACATTCCCCTAAACCAGCACGAGGCCGCGTCTCTGCCAGTGCTTGCCTTTGCCCATGGAGCAGACAGACTGAGCAGAGAAGCCAACTGTCTGCAGGCATTCCCCTACCTGAAGGAAGCGTTGCAATAGCAAAAAGATGCTGCTGGGGAGGTCAGGACCTGCTGGTGCAAGATTCCGTGCAAACAGCCGTAGCCACTCTTGTTTTGGAGCCAGCAAGTTCAGCTGTGAAGACTGGAGTTCCTTCTCTATGGAGAAATTTGATTGCTTTCTTCTGATGTGTGATGCTTTAGGCATTTGGGCCCTGCAGGACCTGCTCCTCTGCTCCTCACCAGGCATCACCACCTCGCGGGCCCCTCAGGCACAGAGCTGGGAACCCCACCATTTCCTTGAGGAGCAGCCCATGAGGTCCCCAAAAGGGCTCGGGTAGGGTCTGCAGAGGGACTTTTCCATCGGATTTTGGGGAAATGGTCTAAGCAAGGAGTCTCAGGCAGAGCTGAGCCCAGCTCCCTCAGGTACTTATCCATAGCTGTGTCCTTCTGCACATCCCGGGATGGGCTGAGATCCCAGTCCTGGCTGTGTCTGGTGTCCCACTACAAACAAAGCCAAGCTGGAGGGCCCATGCACAGCCGAGGCACATGGCTTCTGGAAAGAAGCCCCAAATCTGTGCAGGTGGCACCACCGTGCAGGTGGCCCGGACTGCAGGCTCTCATGGAGGTGGAGCAGGAGGGAGGGCCAGGTGGACCCGTCCTCCTCACACCAGGCTCAGAGGGAAGAAAAATGCTGCAGAAGTTGGGCAAGGGAGGAACCAGGGGTTTCACTCTGCAGCTCGCTGCACGTGTCCCTGCAGAGCTAGACACAGCCCACAGAGCTGGGAGGAATGGAGCAGGAGAAAGGCTCAGGAGCAGCACAAGCCCCACGAAGGGGTAGCAAGGAAGAAGAGCTGAGGCTCTGCTTGCTGTGGAGATGAAGTTCACAGCTCGGTTGTCAGCAGGGGAAGGGGAAGGGGGGGCTTCCTGGGAGAGGGATGGAGCCGGCGAGTGCGGGTCGTTAGCCTTCTGCTCACATCGGCGGGGGAAAGCGGTTTCATTTGCTGGCCTGATTGGACTGATGAGATTTCCATATTCTTCATTAAGGGGCTGCCAGCAAGCGTGGCTGGCCTGCCATTTCCCATTACTCACAGCCTATCCATTATGCAAAAGGAGAAGGGGAGAGGAACGAGACAGCAGCCCAGATAGCGGCTGCAGGGATCCTGCCAGCCTCCGTGGCACAGGATGCTCAGCGCATGCTGCCGCCTTCCTTACCTCCCCCGCCCCTGCTTCTGCAGTTCTCCAGGACCTCCCGGGGCTGAGGCTTGGTACCACCCCCCCCTCCATCGCTCCCCACCCATCCCCAGGGGCACGGCTTGCTGCGGTGCCGTTTGATGGGCCTGCACGTGGGCCCAAGGCGGGATGTGCAGAGGTTGTGCCTCACTGCCGCCTGACCTCAGCTGTCACCAGCAGGCTGTTATCTCTGCAGGGCAGAATAGCTGCAGGGATGCTCCCAACCTGCCTCCCCTCCAGGCCCTTCCCCCATTCCCCCTCAGTATGGCAGTGATTTTGCAGTGGCCTGAGACCCCTGGGGATGCAGTGACACTCCTTGGTTATCACAGAATCATTATGGTTGGCAAAGACTTCAACAGATCACCAAGTCTAACCATCCACCCATGCCCCCTAAACCGTGAACCTCAGTGCCACATCAACATGTTCCTTGAGCACCTCTAGGGACGGTGACTCCACCACTGGTGACACAACAAGTGTCCCTGTCCCTCCCACACGCACGCAGTAGGACCCCACCAACAGGACCACACATACCTCAGCTTTAGGGTGGGAGGCCTCTGCTGGGGGCTGCAGGGAGGGAAGGGTTAATTGCCCACCCCAGGTGCCATCGTTAGGTGCTCATTAGCCACGTGGGGCACCCAGTACCTTCCTCCCTGGCCAAGCTCCAGCCTGGCAGTAGAAGCTGCTGAGCAAATGCAATTACAGCAAACAACAGCCACACGCACAAGCGCTGCAATCCACACCTGGCACTAATTAACTTAATTAGCCCTTAATGAGCTACACTGGTCGGAAGGCCTATTTTTACTTAATTATCCCCTAATGTGCTTGGCAGAAAGTGGGAACTCTGATGGATGGAGAGGCATTGCCTGACTCCCTATGCTCCAGCAAGAAGCTCCATCATCCCGTGCCCCCAGCCAGTGGGGCTGCCTGTTACTGGGATGGGACAGGGACAGGGTGGGACAGACTGGAATGGGGACGAGAGGATGCCCGGTGCCCTATCAGCACCAACCTGGCAAAAAGGGTGGCAGAGGCCGTGTCTGCTTCAGTGTCCCCACATGAGTGTCCCCACCGAGGGTGGATGCAGGGCCAGAGAGTATAGGATGTGGGATTTAGGGTTTGGCTGGAGTTTTGTGCTCTCTGGGGTCTGGTGAATGTTGCTCCTGGGAGCGGGTGGTCCCCGGGGGACATAGGGACACTGGGTTTCCTGGCTGCCTCACTGCTGGTTTCTGATTCTCCATTGTATCCCTGAGTTTTGGGGAGCAGGGCACGTGGTGGCCGTCACATCACCCCAGTAAGCACACCCACTGCAGCAGCCTACTGCTCCCATTTGGGACCACTGTCTCTGAGCTTTCCTCAAGCCCCTGTGGCAGTCTCTGCTTTGTGCCCGGGGAGGAACACTTGTCACCCTCATGCCGTTGTTTTAGTAGGATGACATCCCTGTCTTAAAGTCACTTGAACAGGGGTTTATTTCTCATTTCTTCCTCCTTAAGCTCGTGCTGCCCAAAGCTCAGCAAAGCAGTCTGTATCCCAGGAGGGCAGCACATCCCCAGCCACCAGGGCCACTGTCTCCGTGATGGCAAGGATGGGGAGCACAGCACTTAACGTGCACGCTGGGAGGGCTGAGGAGCAGTGTCAGGGGACAGCAGAGGGACACTCTGTCCCCAGGGAGCGTGATGTCCCTGGGATCCCCAGGCGGCAGCCCCATCCCTGTAGAGCATCCCATCCCCAAGGGTGTCCCATCCCAACCTGAGGGTGACGAAGCCACCTTGCTGGCAAGCACCGGGTGCCACAGTGACATTCCCAAAGCCACCGTGCGCGTGGGGACGCGCTGGGCGCTGCCTGGAGCTGCATCCTGCAGAATCCCTTGGGGGAAAGCCCCCGCGCCTCCCACTTGGGCTTTGTGTTTATTTCCTAATCTCTCATTTGAAATGGATATGGTGGGGGGGGGGGAGGGGGGGGGGGAGAGATAAATTAGCCCCATTCTTCTGGGAAGAATAAAGCGACCCTGCGAGGCGAGGCATTGTTGGCGAAGGGGACAAATGCTAATTTCTCCTTCCCTCCACCGAACGCCGGAGCGAGAAATGCAAATACCGCTGGCGGAGGGCTGCAGATAAAAGTCTGGGTGTCTGCGTGCGCGCACGCAGATGGGTTTGAGTGCCGCGATAAGCTGGCAAACAAGGTAATTAAAATAATTAAAATGCTAAACAAAGGGGAGGATGGAGGCGAGCGGTACAAAGGGCTGGGAGGAGCGCGGAGCCGGGCGGATCCGCACGGGCTTGGCAAACCTCGCCGGGTTGGAGCACACGGCCCCGACGCAGGCAGGGAAATGGCTGTTCCAAACCTCCCCGTTATGAACGACATAGATTCGGTTCGAAATACTGACACGGGAGTTGTTTTGGCTGCAGGCCGAGGGAAAGGCTTTGTTTGGCCAAAGGAAAGTTTGATTTAGGGGTGATGTGGAGCTGCCGGTATGGCGCTTCCCATTGGGAGCAGCACCTGTGTGCGGGGCTGCAGCGGGGACGTGGTACCCACGCAGGGCACTGGGGGCTGGGGGCAGCCCGTCCCGGCTCTGCCTTTGCTCCATGTTGTGCCATCAGCCTCTGTGGCTCCTGGGCCTGGCACATGGGACAGAGCCACGCACGAGGCTTGAGCACGGCATCACCTGTGTGCAATATGCAATGGGGATGTCCCTGCTGGGCTGCGTGCACCACGCAAGGTGCAGCAGGGACGCTCCACTGCCCCGTGCCAGGATTTGGGTGCCCTGGGGAAGCCCCCTGTTCTCAGCCCGGTCCACGGCCACGTTCCCAGCACCAGAAGCCGAGCACGGTGCCCAGGTGGAGCTGCGGACCCCTCGCAGCATCACGCTGCAGTGCAGCACTCCTGGCAGCACGCCCGTGGCCGGCTCCCGCACGCGCGGCGGTCGGAGGCTGGCAGGCAGCTCTTTAACACAAACAGCCGAGCTGTTAGCTTTTCCCTTAGGGCCACCATCCCCTTTGCTTCTCAAACACCAAATTACAGCCCACATTTAATTCCAGTGCCGCGGGGAGGCGGATGGCCAGGGAAGGGCAGCTTCGGTTTGAGTTACCTGCGTCGAATGAGCAGCAGAGAGATACGGGGGCCTGAGAAAACACTCCATTTTGGGGGATGTCTGCGGGGAAAGCGAGGCTGGAGGAGCCGGGGAGGTCCCGGCTGCAGGTCCCAAATCCCTTAGGGACACGGCCTCGCTTGGGGACATCCCCCATGGGTGGCACAGTGTCCCGAGTGGATGCCGTGCCCGCTAGGTGCAGGGAAGCGGGGTGAGCGGCAGCAGGGCGGTGACGGGGAGCGGAGGGGATGGGCAGGAGCAGCGAGCGCGCGTAATTGCAGGCTTTCACCGACAGCAAAACAGCCCTTTAATAATCGCTAAGGAGCGCGGGGAGAACAATCGTCTGCGAAAGGAAACAAACAGTGATTTATTATTATTATTATTTCCCCGCAGCTGCTCGATCCCCGGCGCTGTGGGGCCGAGTGCGGGGCCATGGGGGGCACCGTGGGGACGCGGGGCACATCGGGGCGCTGGGGGGGGCCCTGTGGGATGCGGGAGGAGTGCGGATTCCTGGCAGGTTTTCTCCTTTCTCCCCATCCCTGCTATTCCAGCAGCTCCCGATGGGGAGGACGGGGATGTCACGGCCACCCCTCGCCCCAGGCAGGGGACAACAGGTGACCGCAGCCGCCCGCCCCCCCCCCCGGCTCATCCTGCGCCTCCGACCAATGTGACTCGCATGTGTAATTCATTTTTAAAAGGGGCTTCTTGCTTTCCCTGCTCTCCCTCCCTCCCCGCTGCCTGCTGGATTTTCCAAGCAGAGGGAAGGGGAGAGGGGTATGAATAAAATATCACCGTGACAGCTTTTATATATATCCATGAACCCAGGCTGTGAGCTTCATTTTTAAATAAGGAGCTCGACGCCGTTCCCAGGGGGCCGGGAGCGCCGGGCCCAAAACAGAGCCGCATTTTCCTCTCCCGTCGCATCAGCGCGGAGCCGGGTTAATTACGCCTCTCTGTCCTGATTTAAGTACGGGAGCTTATTCAGTACAACTGTTCCTTTATTAATGATTTGCAACCCAATTTTAACCGGAGGAAGCCGGCAAGGAGGGGGGAAAAGGAAAAGAAAAAAAAAAAAAAAAAAAGGGAAAAAAAAAAAAAAAAAAAAAAAAAAAAGGGAAAAAAAAAAAAAAAAAAAAAAAAAAGAGGGAACCTTTTTGCCAGCGCGCTCCGCTTGCCGCTGCATTTACATAACTTCAAAGTGATGCATTTTTTAAGCCAACCTATTTCTCGGCGCAGCCGGACCGTATGGGCAGGCACAGGGGTGCCCCGCTGCGATGGGATGCGCTCCTGGGGCCGCCCCCTCCCGCTGGGCCGTCACAGGGGGCCGGGGCACAGAGCATCCCAAGCCCCATCCCCGCATGGGACGAACCCTGGGAGCCGCCGTTGCCTCCCCACCCCGTGGCCGCCCATGATTCGAGCCGGCCCGTCGGACGGTGCGGTCCCGTTTGCTCTTACGACACGGCGGTGAGTGAGGGCTTAACGAAGGGATGGATGATGAGTCCCATCTTGGTTTTCTTTCTGCTCGGAAATGGGCTGGAAGGGGGACGCGGTGAGGGCGTGATGGATGGCGGGGCCTCACCAGGAGAGCTGCTGCTCGATCGCTTATTAAACATGGAGCCAACAACGGCACGAGGAGGAGCGCAAGGACAAACCCCATCCCTTGCGAGGGGGCAAAGGGACACGGCCGTGCCCTGAGCGCGCTGGGTGTCTCCATAGGGCTCGGTGCCTCCATCCATCGCTTTGCCTCTCACACAGCCCCAGGTAGCACCCTGCTGGCACTGCCTCTGAAATGAGCGGGTCCCAAGAAGAGCCATTCCCAAAAGGAGCCGTTCCCAAAAGGAGCCATCCCCAAAAGGAGCCGTTCCTTTGGGGCCGCTGCTGGGGCTCACCCCGTGGCCGGAGCGCAGCCCGGAAGCTCCGTTACCTGCTTACTTCTGCTCCAGCGCCCAGCCGCCAGCAACCGGGATTACCAAAAATAATTCCCCTTGAAAAAGAGGAGAAAAAAAGCACCCGCGCTTTGGGAATGGCCGGCGAAACCCCAGAGCCTCTCACCTGGCCACATCTCAGCGCCTTTGTAGCTGCACCAGCCCGAAATCCCCCCCGTGGCGCAGCAGAGCCCTTTGTAATGAGAACGGAGCGGTGCAGCCAAGGCCCCGCATGGATGTGGGGTACACCTTGCCCATACGGGGTGCCTGGTACACCCGTCCTGCTGCTACAATGCGCTCGGAACACCCGCCCTGGCATTACGGTGCGCCTGGAACACTCCAGCCTGGCATGACGGCGCCTTCTGCCCATCTCAAGGGGCGTCTCAGCCCCCGACCCATCTC
>NC_034419.1:2600916-2739619 GCF_002078875.1 Numida meleagris | reverse complement strand
TCGGTTCGGCGCGGCTCGGCTCGGCTCGGCGGTGCGCGGAGCCGGAGATCGCCGGGGTCCGGTTCCCCCCGGGAGCATCCTCTCCCCGCTCCCCGCAGCCGGAGCTCTGCGGGGCGCTGCTGCCGCTGTTCCCCCCCGGACTTGGTGGTGCACAGCGTGGGGAGAGCTGCGGGGAGGGGAGCTGGGCAAGGCGAGAGCTCCTGGGGACATCTCGGGTAGCGCTGATGGGGACATCCCAGGTGGCCCGGTGGGCTCCGGGCTCCGGGCAGGGTCCGGGCGGGATGCTGTAGGGACCCTCGCGTGACGGTGACGTGGTGCTGGGGGGGGGGAACCCACCCAGGAGGGTTGCGCCTTTGGGATGCCGCCCGCACAGCCCCTGCCCCGCTCTCCTCCTCCCTGCCCTGCATCCCTTCTCTGCGGGGCCCAGGACACCCCCCGAGCCTCCCAGTGCCGCCGCAGCAGCTCCCGGGCTGTGACATACGTGACACAGCGGAGCTGCCTCCTCACCGCCCCTTCCCTCCCAGCCCCGCGTCTACCTCTGCAGCCTCCGGTTTCTTTTTTCCCCATCCCTCTTGTTGCAGGATCTGTGGGTTGTTGGTATTTTTTTCCCACCTCCTTCCCCCCCCTCTCCCCCCTCCCGGCCTGTTTTCCCACCCGTGCTCTCATTGCTCGAGCCCTCGGCTTTGTTTCAGCTGGGAAAAAAAAAAAAAAAAAAAAAAAAGAATAAAAAAAAAAGCTTCCCTTGTAAAGTTGGCCCTGGCAGAGCCTCTGGAGAGCGATGCTGCCCACCAAAGCAGGGGCCAAGAGCAGCCCTGCTCCCCCAGCGCTGAGGACGTTCGCTCACCCCGATAAACGCGTGTCACCTCCCCGGGACGGCAGGGTCCCTGCGGGCATCGCGCACGCACCCAGGTGACCCCGAGAGCTGCGGGGCTGCGTGCGGGGCCAGCCCCATCGCCGGGCTCCGGCGGGGTCGGGGTGAGCTGCGCCTTCCATGCGCCCAGCTCTGCCTTTGTCTGCGTGGCCGGGGTAGGGGGGGTCCGGCTTTGCTTTTTTTCCCGTTTCCGTGCGGCTCTGATAGGGCAGCGCGTCCCCAGGAGGGGATCCCGTTTCCCAAAGCTCTGAGCAGGATCAGCGCCAGGTGAAGGCACGGATCCGGGCTGGTGCCGCCCGCGTCCCCGCACAGAGGCTGCTTTGTGGCCCTCGGGGAGGTGCTCGGTTTCGTGTCACCATCTCAGGTGTCTCCTGCCGGAATCCGTCGCCGTGTTTATCAGCAGCGGTGGCTGCGCCGCTACCTCCGGCCCGGCACTGGGATTTCAATGGGACGCTGTGAATGGCAGCGGGATGGGGGGGGTCCCTGGGGACGGGGTGACACCGGGCACGACGTGGCCACCGCAGCGGGAGACGTGAGCGAGGACACTGAGCCGTGCCGGAGGAGCTCGGGGTCACTGCGGTTCCATGGTTCCATTGTGTGGTGCCTCCCGTAAGGAGGTTCCCTCTCCATACAGAGGTGACGTGGGGACCTGGGGGGCACACGTGCGTTGGCGCCTCTGCAAAGCGCCGCTGCCTCATCCCAAGACATGCTTTATGGAGCTCCCCTGATGGGCCCGACCCCCCCGTAAACATAGAGCAGAGCATGCCAAACCCTGCTCCGTGGGGCCTGGGGGCCGCAGCGTGGTGGTAGGGCCGCCCGCCCCACGGGGCTCGCATGGTGCAGCAGCCGCAGCAATCCCTGCCGTGCTGCAGCGCCCAGCACCCGGCCACCCCGCACAGCCCCGCTGCCACCTCTGGCCCCGCTGTCCCCGCTCGGTGCTGGCACCGCTCGGCCCCGGGTGGCAGCGGGGCCGAGGGCGCAGGGGCAGGGCAGTGCCGCCGTGCAGGTGCCGTGGGCTGCGCCTGGAGAGCCAGGAGCTGGGGGCAGGTGGGAGCTCGGCCTCGCACGGTGCCGGGGGGACACGTGGGGACGTGGCAGCCGCCGGTGGGCGGTGGGAAGGAGGGGAGACGGGGAAGTGGGGCTGCGGTTTGTCCCCCCTGCTTTGACCCTCGGAGTGACTCGAGGCTCAGCTGCGGCCTCGCACGCAGTGACTCCCGTGTGTCGCCAGCGGTGCTGGGGGCGGGGGGTGGTTTGCAAACACGTCGCTGTGGGGATGGCGGTGGCGGCTCCGGCTGCCACGGTCACAGCGTTGGGGCGTGTGGGTCGGTCTCTCTTCCCCCTGGATCAGAAGGGCCGTGCTCAGAGCCGGCCAAGCGCACGTGCTAACACCAAACCTCCCCGTAACATCCACGGTTCAGCCTCAGCCAGGGTCAGCCCCAGCACTGCCGTCACCGAGGGAGGGCACCGGGAGGGGACCACGGGCGGTGGGTGCAGGTGGCATTGGGGTGGCTCCGCTCAGCTCCAGCGCCTCTCGGCTGTGTCCACCCGTCTCCAGAAGCTGCAATCTGCAGAGCCCTGGGGGGCTCACGCTGCCGCTATCCCTGACACAATGAGGGCCAGGCAGCGCGTTACCTTGGCCTTCATTTTTTCAGCTGGGACCGTGGAAATGCCATCAGGGAGATCGCTGCAGGAAGGGATGGAGCGGGCATGGAGGTACCCAATGCCTCCAGCCCCAACACGAGAGGGCTGTCCCCATGTCACCGCACCATCCCAGCTCCCTTTACTGGGCTGCAGCCCCTCAGCAAGGTGGGACGCAGAGGGTGGCTGTCACCTGCGTCCCTTCCTGGGAGCTGGCATCACTCGTCTGCCCACCCCTGCTCGTGGTGCTTGGCTTTTTGGTGCTGAGAGCTTCATGCACGTTACATGGTGATGTCCCCCTCCCCGTGTCCCCCTGTGATAGTGAGTGGCACCGGCCATGCCATGCCAAGCTCGGCGCCGTCCCGCTGCCCGCGGAGCCGGTGGCAGCAGCGTCCCCCACGCGGACTTTAATGATTGGCTTTCTTCCTTCGCAGAGTACTTTGGCTGACCTTAATGCAATTAATTAGGGCTTAATCAACTTCTGGTGGCCGTGCGCATCGCGCGGCCATTGCTGCCTCTCCAGGAGGGGAAAGCAGCAGGGAGGGCAGGGAGTGGGGCTTTGAGGCAGGTCCCGGTGAGCCAGGCACCTGTGACACTTGGCACGTGTTATAGGGCCACCGGGGTGCCCGCGCTGTGCTTCCCCCCATTGCTGACCCTGTATGTCTGTGCAGACCCATCCCATCAGGCCCCACTTCCTTGTGGGGTGCCACGTGTCCCCCCCGTCCCCACGTCCCCACCCCGTGACACTGAGACCACTCGTGCTGGTGGCTCAGTGCCGGTGGTGGCCGGAGCCGCACCAGCCGCCGTCTCTGGTTTGTTTGTTTCGCTGCCAATTCATTAATTTTGAACAGCTAATGAAGATTCCGCAGCCCTTCCCACCCGGCTCTCCTCGGGCGGGTCCGTGGTGCCTGCGGTGCTGGCCGGCCCCAGCCCACCCATTTGCGTCCCTCTCCCGCTGCCAGCAGTGCCACGTGGATGCAGCCCCTCGAAGGCCGGCGAATGGGAAGTGATATTTGACAATAATCCCCGCGCTCCCCGGGGCGGCCTTCTCATATTGCAGGTTATTAAAAAAACACAAGGCAGGCAGCGATAACCACGGAGCGGGGAGAGCCGGAGCACGGATTGCTGCTGGCCAACCTGCCCCAGAGGGAGGGCTGCGGGGGGTGGCACGGTGCAGCATGGCACAGTATGGCATGGCATGGGACAGCATGGCATCATATGGCGTGGCATGGCACAGCATGGGACAGTATGGCACAGTATGGCATGGCATGGGACAGCATGGCATCATATGGCATGGCATGGCACAGCATGGGACAGCATGGCACAGTATGGCATGGCATGGGACAGCATGGGACAGTATGGCATAGCATGGCACAGTATGGCATGGCATAGGACAGCATGGCTCAGCATGGCATGGCACAGCATAGCACAGCATGGCACAGTATGGCACAGCATGGCACAGCATGGCACAGCATGGCACAGCATGGCACAGCACAGCGTGACCATGCAGGTTGAACCCAGGACAGCGTTGCCTCCTCAGGGCCGGGCAGAGGGAAGCTGGTTTTGTCCCGTAGGAAATTCAATCCACCCAGGAGCCGTGTTTACTTGACATAGTAGTTTCTGAGGTTTTTTTTTGGGTGTTTTTTTTTTGCTGCAAAAATATTGATTTCCATGCAAGGAGGCTCAGCGCGGCTTAAAACGATTCCTTGCGTGGTTTGAGGGGTTTCTTTCTGGTTTTAAGTCAACATTTCCCCTTAAAATGTCACTCTGGGAGGCTGCTTTTTTTTTTTGAGCAAAGTCTGTGATGACATTTTAAGCGGAGAAGACGATTTCTGCTTCGTTTCCATATGTCATCTCGGCACGGGGTGGCTTTCTTTTTTCACTCCCGCATCCCCCAGGGGAGGAGCGCTCGGGTAACCTCGGTGCCCCCCCAGGCTGAGGCTTTTTGCTCTGCCTTGCAGCGAGGAAACTTCTTCCTGCAGAAGTTGTGCCCAGGCCCCATCCCTGGGGGCAGCCCCGGCTCGGCCCCCTGCAGCGAACCCGCTGCCATTGAGTGCCAGTGGGACAGACCCTATGGGTCAATGTGGGGCGATGCCGTGGTTTTGAAGCTCGGTTCTGCTTTATCTGGTCGAGCTCACCCCGCCAGCAGCTTGCGCCGCTCGTGCGGATGAAGCTAGACACTGAAGTTATCGCGCTCGTATTTATTAGGGCAATTATACCTAATGATTCACACGCTCGTGGGGAGTAATTACTCCCAAACGCGGCACCGTCGGTGTTCCCACCCAAGCTGGGCGCAGCCATCCAGGGGCGCAGCTTTCCCCGCAGCCCCTCGTCCCGCCGGCCTCTCCTCGCCGCCGGGGCGGACGCGTTGGAGAAGCGATCGCGATCCCCACCCACGGAGCCGCTCCCCGGGACCCAGAGATGGAGGAGGGTTCCCGGGGGTGGATGTGAGGATCCGAGCTTCCCGGTGCTGCCGCGCGGCGGCTTGGATTGGCGGCACGCGGCTGCGCTGCTGTTCCCTAAGGGCCGATGGGCCCCGGGGTGGCACCGCGCCTCTGCAGCTGCCCGAGGTGATGCCCCAGTGCGGATCAGAGCGGGCGCAAACCCTTCGCCTCGGGTGGGTTTCCCGCACCGCAGTGCCCCGGGGCAGCGACCCGGGGGAAGCGATCCCCGGCGTCATTCCGCCCACGTCCACCTTGGTAGCGGAGGAGCCGTGTTTGTTCGCGCCGGTGTCTGGCCTCCTGTCAAGAGCTCCCGCGGGCAGCCTGGAGCTGCTCCTAATGGGCTGCCAGGGGATTTGCGCTCTGACAGCAGCGCGCCGGGCGCTGACAGCTCCCTGGATCCGCTCACTCCACTTCTCCCCGGCGAGACAGCGAGGGGACGCGCGGGGATGCTCCAGTGCAGGGGGATGGCTGCGGGATGAATCCCTTCTCCTCCCCACCGGGTGTCTGCAGCAGGGGGTGTTTGGGGCTGAACCAGCGCGAGCGGCGGTACAAGCAGGCACAGCGTGGGGATGCTCCAGGATAAGACGGTGATGCTCGATCCAGCTCGGTGCAGGGGTGGGGCCCCGTTAACACGGAGCAAGCAGTCACACCCTGCGGGGCTGCTGCAGGACCCCGCGCTGAAATACACCTCTCTTGTTTCACACAGGGCTTCTCTGCCTCCCCACGGAGCCCCACAAGAGCTACGGGGGCTCCCTGTGTCCATCCTGGCCGGCACGGAGCACCTCACCGTCCTGTATGGCTTTTTATTCCTATGTGATTATACACCTCGCTTCATATAGGGATTGAAGCCGTGCAAGGCGCTGGGGTCTGGCAGCGGGGAGCAGCCCGTGTTCTCCAGGAGCTGAGCTCGGGGGTGCCCCGCTCCGTCCCACTGCAGCTTCCCTGCGTGGCCCAGCATGCAGGAGGAGGAGGAGGAAGAGGAGCAGCGCGGGCCACCCCAAACCGCGCTCCTCAAAGTTTCTCAAGAGGCCGCCACTGCTCTGTAAAGGTTTGCATTAAATCTGTCGCGTTAAGGAAAATAGTGGAAATTACTCAGCTCGTGGAAGAGATTAAAGGCAGGCCCCTTCCGATCACTTCATAAAGGAAGGGCCCCATTAACACCTCGTGAAATATTAGCCATTAATCAGGCTCGGCGCAAAATAAAACCATCCGCATTTATCATTATTGGATCCTTAATGAAGTGATAATGGGAATGCTGGGGAGCTGTGATATTAATGTCTCCTCAGAGGCAAGAGCGGAGCCAAGGGCAGCAGCCAAGATTTTGAACTCACTGCCAGAAGCTCGCGCCGTTCGTCGCACCGTTACCATCCCGGCCATCAGCGGCGCTCGGCCGCGAGCCGCCCCGCTCAGCAGAGCCCTCAGCGAGCTCTCCCACCGCTGTCCCCATGTCCCCTCCGTGGGGATGAGGACACCACTCCCAGAGGGTGCAGGGTGTGTAGGGATGGCCAGGAGCTGCACTCGCTCCGTGCTCTCAGTCCCTCCCTGGGTTTCCTCCTTGCCCCAGGTGAGCTGGAGCAGCACGGGTGTCCCAGGCAGGTACAGCCCCAGGTCCCCAGCAGCGCTGCTGGTGTTCCTCGTTAGAAAAGGGGACAAAAATAAAACCGGACAGGGAGGCCAAGTGAACGTAGATGTGAAATGCACTTCACACGGTTCCATCCTCTCAACCAACCTTTCATCAGCCTCGCCTCAGCAAAGTGCTTTTAATCATGAGTGAAACGCCGCTGCTCGGAATGCAAGGACGCTGCTCAGGGCGTGTGTGGGAGCAGCAGGGAGCCCTGCCCGGGTTTGCAGTGCCCAGGGGAAGGGGAGCACCGAGCCGAGCCGCTCACCTCGCCCACCGGACACAGCACACACCGAGGGAGAGGAGCAGGAAGAAAGACAAGGCTACGTCACTCATCTGGAAAAGGACAGACGAGCCAAACGCAACGCCGCTTCGTCTCCGCCAGTTCCCCCAGATCTGTTTGCAAAGCCTCCTGTTGAGAAAGATGACGGAAGGAAAGTTATTTTGGAACAAATCAGTTCCTCTGAAGACAACTGTAAATTTGCTGGGAAAAAGGAAAACTGCTCCGGATCATTTTATTTTTATTTTTTGATTTTCAGAGGGCTGCGAGGCGCTGGCACTGCTGCCCAGAGCTGTGGGTGCCCATCCATGCAGGTGCCCCAGGCCATGGAGGGGCCCTGGGCAGCCTGAGCTGGGGGGCAGCCGGCCCATGGCAGGGGTGGCGCTGGGAGGTCCCTTCCATCCCAACCGTGCTGTGATTCTATGATTTCCCAGGAGAAGCCAGGGAACGGCTGGAGCTGGAGTCACTCTGGATTTCACTCGATCAGAAGCAATTGCAGCACCCCGGGGCCAGGCTCAGCCAGTTCAGCTGGCCCCAGACCGGGCATTTTGGCTTGTCCGCCTGCAGGGCTGGCACGTCGGGCACACAGCGAAACCAAACGCTCGGAAGCCCACCGGTGACCTTCAGGGAAAACACCCGACACAAAGCGGCTTCTCCCGTGCCCTCAGCCCCCGACGAGCTGTGTGACGCTTGGCAGCTCTCCTCAAGCAGATCTCCAAGCTGTCTGCCAGCCTAAGCCAGCTCAGGCATGCTGCAGAAGACCTCCAGTCCCGAAGCACAAAGGAGACGTGGCGATACGGTTCCCCCCTGGGGCGAGAGCTGCGTTTTCAAATCCCCAGGCTCGCTCCTTGCCACCGAGCTCAGGCTGGCACTGATCGCGAGGGGAAGGGGCTGCCCCCCTTGGCAGTCCTGCCAACACCCCTGCCCGTCAGATAGCAGCTTACGGAGCAAAGCAGGAGGAGGTGTCACAGCCTCCTCACAAATCCACCCGCCCATCCACCTCTGAGCGGAGCACGCGACGACTGCCCCGTGACACCACGAGATGAGATCAGCCGCACGGAGCGGGCGAGTCTGTCTGGGAAGAGTCTGAGTCGAGTGTGTCCTATTAAATTAGGGCTGGATTTTCAAAGGAGCTCAGCTCCCACTTAGGCTCTGTGACAAATAGGCGCATTTTTCACAGGAGTTGAATGTGTTGGGTCATACCGGCTGCTGAGCTGAAGCCTTTGGAATAGGTAGGCAAATTTCAGCCCCCCATCCTGGGAAACCCAGCCCATCTCTGCTCTCCCACTTACTGCACAGCAGTCAGCGGCGAAACCGGCATCACCACGGCGTTCTCGAGGGGGGGGAGCAGCTCCCTGTCAAAGCAAGGCTCCGGCAGCTTTGCCCTTTGATCAGCTCAGCGGCATGGGTCAGGAGAGCTGAGCACGGAGACTTCCTTGCCTTTTGTTCTGCAGAATTAGCAGAGTTAATCAGAGTGACAGCGACTTCTGCCTCGGCACAGAAGAAAGGTCAGTGGCTCAGGCTGGATGCGCGACTGTTTTCCGGCCAGTCGGAAAACACCACCACGAAAGCTCCTAACGCACAGCTGCCTCCACAGGGGCTCTCCCGGGATCAGGGGGAGCTCTCCCCAGCAGCCGTGCCACGGCCTCGCTTTCTCCGTGCCTCTCACTCCCAGCTGAAGCTGTCGCAGCAGCGCTGGCTCTCTGCAGAAGTGCTAAATGTAACATCCACGTCCACAGCGTGACTGCTTACCTTCCTCTGATCCCAATTACAAGTGCTTGACTGTTCCCGATGCTTTTACCGTGGATTTGCTTTTGTCTAATTAGTAGACTCTTGCTGTCAAAGATATTAGCACCCTTGACAGCTAGCCCTAATTTAAGTAGTTTCATCTGCAATGTTTATAGCCTTATTTACCCCCGGTCCTAATTAAATACATCTGAATATCTGCGGAGGGAGCTCTCATGGTCTGTCCGTGGCTCGAATTAAAATAACCTGGATGTCCATGACGTTGGTGCCCGTCAAGCCAGTCACCAGGAGGTGACGCCCGCGCTGGAAGTGGCTGAAGAAGGCGTAGGAGTCGTTGTTGCTGAGAAAGGTCTCTGCATCGAGGCCTTCCTGCAGAGCCTCAGCCACCAGCTCCGGGCTGCAGAAAGCCCCTGCTGCCTCCGTTGGCCCGTCCTGCCCGTCCGTTCCCCCGCTCAGGAAGATGACATCACACTCGCCCAGGGGACCGCTGGCCTCAACCCCCCGTGCGCCGTGCAGCCCCAGCCCCACTCGCAGAGCCAGCTCTTGGTTTCTCCCTCCCTTCCCGGTTCCTTGAAGCCGAACCGTAGTTTCTCCTCCGGCCAGGATGCAGACCGGTTTTTGGGGCTCCAATCCTCGCAGGGCCTGCAGAAACTCAGCCATGTTCAAGCCTGGGATGTCTAACTCCGTGGCCAGCTGCAGGAGAGTCCCCCTCACCTCAGCGCCCCGAGGCCCTTCCCCAAGGCCGGCCAAGTGCAGGCAGAGCAGGCAGATCAGCCGGCAGTACAGCGCAGCAACGCGGCCAACGTCCCCGCAGATCGCTGCGCTCAGAACCAGGGCCGCATAGCCCAGGCCCTCTGCTTGGCGCTTGGCCTCAGCCAAAGCCAGCGCGTTTGACCCAATGATGATGTTGCAAACGTGGGAGAAGTCTTCTGCAGCAGTGGGCTTGGTGGGAGAGCTGGAGAGGACTGCGTCCACGGAGCTGGGCAGGCTGTGCAGCAGGTTGTATTTGGCCAGTATCTGAAGGCAGTCTTGGACGCTGTGCGAGCTGGCAGCAGTGGGCCCGCTCGCTATGATGTCCAGAGGGTCGCCAATCACATCGGAAAGGATGAGGCTCACCACCTGCAAAGAGCAGTGCCAGTGGGTTACTGAGGGAGGCACGCCAGTGAGAGAACAGCCCCTGCGTGAGCTAAGGTTCTGAAAGCACAGCGGGAGTGAACAGAGCAACAAACCAGCGCGATGGAAACTCCTGCTGGGTGAGGGCTGGGGTCTGCCGAGTGGTGCAATTGCATGGGCAGGGCTGAATTGCCCTCCTCCAGCCCTCTCCCTGAGAGTCTGGGTCCTCAGTGAAGTCACAAACCCGAAATAATGCACAAATGTTGTTCACTCAGTGAGGAGAAGAAGCCCTGGCACTTTGGTCAGTTGTTTAAAACACTGTTTAGGAGGCAGATGGTGACTCTGTGCAAGCAGAGGTTTCCTCTGGTTACCTGAGCAGGATATGCGAGGCGGGCCAGCCCTCCACCCTTCAGCAAAGACAGAATTTTCCGGACAGTGTTCAGCTCCTGTATGGCAGCTCCTCGGGAAGCCAGCATCTTTGTGAGTTTCTCCTTCTCCTCCAGGAGAATGGGAGGGATGGGGGCAGGCAGCAGGGCTGATCCACCTCCTAGGATGCAGAAGAGATGGTAGGGACTGAGTGCACTTTACAGTGGGACAGGAATAAATTTGGGCTGTCCAAGAGCTGAACAGGAGCAGCCTTTCCCCTTCCCTCAGCAGTCTGTGGAGGAAAGGCAGAGCTGGTCAGGGAAGTGGCAAATGAAATCTCCTCCATCAGCAGGCTTAAATAACGGCAGTCCTGCACTGTCTGCAGTCAGCTACACTTCACACAGGCACTGTAAACCTCACTGGAGCAGGGTACCACACATCTGCAGTGCAGTGGGGAATGCAGAGAAGGGCCAGAAATTCCTATCCCCACACCATCAGGCTACTAGTGCGTTCCCACACTCATTTTCAAGGGCTCCCTGGATGGGTGAGCAGGACCACAGAGCACAAAGCATGAAGTAGATGGAGATGCTGCAGGCTTTGCTGGTTCCATTTATTCAACACACTGCATAGAAAAACAGCTATGGCTGCTTTAAGATAGGAAACTACCCCCCTAACTGCACACATCTAGGCCTGGGAGGGAAAAAAAAAAGGGGACAGAATAACAAGGGACAAAGCACACCCAGGGTGATAGTTTTATCAGTGGGAATTGGAATCCTATCAGGGCAACTGACACAGGTGGGCATTGGACATGTACGAAAGAAGGTCAGGAAAAGGATTAGAATGGAAAAGCGAAACGGTGGAAAATGCAGAATAGGAAGGAGAAAAATGTGAGCAGAGAGTGAACATGCACAAAAGTACAGCTGAAAGCTACCGTCAAAAGGCAAAATCTGCTCAGAGGTTTGGGACAAATCAGCATCAATAAAACATGATGAGCAAGAAAAACAAATGCAAATGCCCAGGTTTCAGTCAATAGCCAGGATTCTAGCTGAGAGGCAGGAGCCGATGGGGACCAGCTGCTGTGTGGGAGCGCACGTGCACCAGGAGCCACAGCCACAGGTAGGTCCTGATGGGCCGAGGAGTCTCTTGGAGATGCCAGAAGCTAAAGGACTGGAGGACACCCAGGGGAATCCCTAGCGAGAACAGCTAGATGTCAGCTACTTGGGTGTGTGCCTAACAGCTCTGTGCTCTCTGCACCACATCACGCTCCAGCAACCACAATGGAAACAATGATAATTACCAAGCAGAGGCCAAGTGGTTTCAGCAGAGCTGCTCCAAGCCCCTGCTTGCTTTTGCCCTGAATCACCCAGCTGAGCTTGAGCTGTGGCCATGTCGCTGCATCCCCCTGATGCACAATATCCACTTCCCTACGCAGCCCTGGGCCTGGGGATGTCCTGACCCAACACTCAGGGCCTGGGGGTGTTTGCCTGGATGCGGTCAGGGCTGACCCCTCAAGGTCAAGGTGTGCAGCTCCCTGTGTCAGAGGCTGGGGCCTCATTTCCTCTGGCGACAGTAAAAATGAGGGGAAACAGCAAAGCTCTAAGGAGGGTCAGTCCGAAATTTCAGCCTATGTGCTCAGACCACTGCACAAGTTCAGAGCTTGGGAGTTAACCAAGCACTGCTTCTTCCAGGTCTGCATCCTCAGATGTAAGAAGGGAACAGGAAAAAAGTGCCACCCTTGCCAAAGGGTGAGAGCAGCTGACAGGCTGTGTGCCACCATCCCAGCCTGCACAGCTCAGCCACTCCCCAGTACCTGGGGCAGCCCTGTGCCCTCCCCTGCTGCACTCCTGGAAAAAAGCTTGTGAGAGAAGGGAGAGGAGAAATCACTGAAAGGGCTGGAACAGCACGGCAGTCCGCTGCTGGACAGCTGTATGTGGCCAAGTAGCTGGAGGGGCTGCAGCAGCAGCAGGGACCCTCAACAGAGCCTATTCCCTGGGATCCTCACCTGAGATGAGCACGAGGAGCAGGTCATCTGCCGTCAGGCCCTCAGCCAGCTCCCGAATGGCATTTGCTCCCCTAAGAGCCTCTGGGTCAGGGAGGTTGTTCTTGGCACCTTCAATGACCTGGATTCTACTGTGTGGCTTCAGCAGCATCTCCCTGCAGGGGAAGGGAAGGCAATCACACCACTGACGTGAGCACCTGCACAGGCAGCCAGGCTGTCACCCAGCAGAGAAACATGCCTGGTGCACCAGAGGGGAACGGAAAGTGGACATGGTGGGTACCAAAGTGAGGGCAGCTGGAAAAGTCTGAGGGTGCTGACAGCAACACCCCACAGAGGACAAATCTGGCAGTTTACTCCCACCCAAACAGTGCAGGTGGGGGCTCCCTTACTGCATTCCCGCTCGCTGCAGGCTCTCCTGGATGCCTAGCGGCACGTTGATGATCCCCCGAACGAGGTGGTCTCCCAGGATCTCTTCTGCTGCCGCCGCCATCCCCAACACAGCTTTGCCAAAACCCACCAAGTACAGGTCCCTCTTCAACGGGAAGGCACGGCTGTTCACCAGCAGCTGAGGGCACCCCTCTCCCTGAAGCTTCAGTGCCCTCTTCAGCATTGGAGCTGGGCGGACGGTGCCCACCGCGCTGCGGAAGAGGGACAGCGCGTGCTCACGGAGGGACATGCTGCCTGGGGCGGCTGGGCTGTGCCGCTCTGCTTGGTGGGGTGGGCTTGCACGCACGTTGCCAACACCGGCGAGTCCTCAGGCAACCAAGATCCCCCAACCTGCAAGTGAAAGCGACCGTTTTCATTAGCAAAAGAGACAGAGCTGTCACGTGGAGAACAAGGAAGCCAAATTAGGAGCCACGGAGCGCTAGCTCCTGTTTTCTCTGCAGTAAGGTGCCATAGCAGCTGCGTTTTCCCACCGCTCCCCAGGCGGTAGGGAGGGAAGGGCAGTGTCACATTCAAACTACCTGTCAGCTTTTGGTTCCCCTGCAATCCCATCACCTCCTGCAGGGAAGGTGAGCCCTGCCAACCAGCTTTTCCATCACTGTACATTTGCCACTGGCAAGCCATCGTTTCAATTTGCTCAGCGTTTGACACCCTTCCAAACCATGCAAGCTGCTCTCTGTCCTGGAGAGAGCGGGGCGGCCGGGTGGAACAGCTTTTTGCTACATGAACTCTCTTCCACGCGCCAGCCAAATGCTGAGCTCATTCTCTGGCCGTGCAGTGCCCCGTGCTCCCCTGCAGCATCAGGCACAGACTTTGGAAAAACAACAGGCTTGTTAGCTGCCTGATCCCTTGCTGCTGGTGGCCGCAGAAAGATCAGGAATGAGGTTTCCTCGTCGAAAAGCAAATTAACACACGGCTTCGTTCTCCTTTCTTTTTCAGTTCTTTCATTATCCATTAAAATAATACTGAGAGCCCAAATAGGACTTCAGATCCAAACGAAGTTCCCAGTTGGGTCTGTGAAAGCACACCTGAGCTATTGTCTACTATTAGAATTACACGCAACAGATATGAGTGTGGACCACGGAATCTCAGCTGCTCAGGGGCAGACACTCATCCAGACAAAGGAGAGGCAGCCCCCGCCAGCACGCGTTGTTGATGCCCTCCCAGCACGCCTTCCCTCCATTAGCTGGCACTGAGTTCATTGCTGGTTTCTCAGAACCAAGGACCCCTGTGATCTGCATCTCTCCAGCTCATGGCAATTATGGTGCAGGCAATTAAAGTAGGGTGCCAGGAGGCTGAGGCAGTCCTGGCAATATTCTTAATTGTAGAAACATTCCAATTACCTGCCAGTTAATTCCCTCTACTGAATGGATGTGTTTCAGTGCATGGGCAGCGTCTGCCTGCTCTTCGGAGAGAACACACAAGTCCAGAGGTCTCTTTGTCCTAACACTCCCACAGCATTGCAAGGTGTTAATCATTAAGCCAACAAGCTTTCCAATGGTTCCTCTGGGTCTAAATCCACCTTATTTTCCTGCAAAGACAGGAGACAGACCGAAAGGCTCTGTGAAAACCTCCATACAAGCACCTTCTCAGGCAGTGAAACTTGGGTACATGCTAGAAATCATTGGAAAAAAGGACTCGCAGACAAAAGCCAGTGGTGGATCACAGGTTTGCTGGATAAAAAAAAAAAGACTCAATGCTTATGAGAAACAAATTTTAAATGCAAAACCCAGGGCAGATAAGCTACCTATTTAAACTCCCTTTAGATACTGCTCCCTTTAGGACTGTCTTTTCAGTCTTGAGATGAGAAAGAGTTCCTGACCACTTTGTTAACAAGTCCCTAAATCTCACGGCAGCTGGGGCTGTAAGCAGTTTAAGCCACTGAGCCTCAGCCTTCCTACGCTGAGGACCTGAGTAACTGTGCCAACAGCAGTGAAGTGAGACATACACCTCTTAGGAACTGAGATTGAATATACGAATACATATGAATGTACACAACAACCAATTGCTCACCACTCACCAACTGATGCCCAGCTAGCCCCCACAGTGAGAGGAAGAGCCAGGTGAACTCCCACCCCCTTCAAAACTCCTTCCACGTGATGTCATATGGTAGGGAATATCCCTTTGGCCAGTTTAAGTCAGCTGTCCTATTTCTGTCCCCTCCCAGCTCTTCACTGAGAAAATAGAATGGCCTCGGCTCTGCACAACGCTGCTTAGCAGTAACTATAGACATCAGTACGTTACCAACATTGTTTTTCACCTAGAACCAAAATGTAGCATCATCCCAGGCACTCTGAAGTAAACAACACTGTCCCAGCTGAAACTAAGACAGCAAGTTTAAGAAAGTGAAGCCCTAAGGCTTTTCATAGGCTCAGCCTTGATGTTTCTGTGCATGGCTGACCATGAAGTCCAGGGGACTTGAGCAAAATCAGACTTGCAACTGCACAGCCTGTCACACGCAACCTCCCAGCGGCTCCACTCAGCTCCAGCTCCAGACATGACACAGCAGGCACGAGTCATTGAAAAGCAATCCTCCCCTGGTGGAGCTGAAAAAATAAATGCCAGCTTAATTCATCTAGCACTTGTGTACATACTGCTAATGCTTGCTCTGGTCTTGAAAGCGTTTCTCTACAATAGCAGGCATGTAATCTGTTTTCTGCACTCTGAACTCAGACTGTAATTTAACCACCAAAGTCTGTTGAAGTCAGTACATGTCCTTCTTTCCTTTGCTTCAGAAGACCCTAAGGCATAATATCTGCACAGGAGCCCTTACACTGACCTCAGTGCACAGGTGGACATGCAGAGCAAACCCTCCCTGCATGCAGAGGCTACCCAACTGTACTCCAACACAATGGAGAGCTGCATTTGGCACAGACCCATCAGCTTTGGAGGTCTCCATGCGTAACTCTGCTCCCTGTCAGCTCTGATTAGACACACAGGCTCACTGGAGGCTCCCCTTGGAATGGGCGTGCTGCTAATGATGTCACAAATCCATTTTAATGTAATTTATTTATACATCTCAGGCACCGGGTACTAAATGTCAAGAAGGAACAGCTATAAATCAGTGCTAAGAAATTCACTGTGGATATTAAAACACACACACACAAAAGTACTCATTTTATGAGGGCTTTACAAACAAGATCAAGAAAATTGAACACCCTGCACCCAGGGAGGGGCAGCACAGGAAGGAAAACTGATCCAAACAGCAGCTCTCAGACTACCTCCATGGATGGAGGGTATAGAAATGATGCGACTTGAAGCAAGCTGCTGCATCTTGCACTTGGGAAAATACCGTCCTCTCCTCCTTGCTGTCTGGGAGGAATGCAGGGTGGGAAAAGGGGCTTATGAAGTGACTCCCATTGCTTCACGTACTGATCTTTATCTCCCAGTTTATCAGGGAAATCACACAGGGATGAACAAGCCCTCTTCTCTAAAGATATAATGTCACACACTACAGGTGCGAGGCAGAGATTTTTCACCTTCCCTTTGTCCCTGCTTGGGACAGTTGGGAGTTGGGGAATATTCTTTTAGAAAGTTTTCCAGAAGTTCACACTAATCTTAGGAGGAGAACGATGCTGAGAATCGCCTGTTACAAAGAGAGCTGGAGGACTGTAAGGGGCTTAAATTAATCCCCTTTAAATGAAAACTTCCTCAGCTTTCATTGGTGAATAACATTCACCATCTACATACTTGTTTGCATGCATTACCATTATAATTTCTTTCTTCACAGGGCTCCTCCTAAGTCTGTAGAAACTTCCACTGCTAACCCTTACTACAAAAAGCAGCAAAACCCCAGCACTTCATTTTCACCTTCCTGGGAAAAAGGGAGGGAGAGGAGCTGGGCTGTGATAAAACACAGGCGAAACACTCGTTTGCACTACCTTTCATTAACTTTTTAATTAAAGCAATTCTGCAGGCAAGGAGCCAATGTCAGAAGGAGACAGAAACAATCCAGCACCAGGGCAGACACATGGCAAGCTGCCAGGTAAATTGGATGGTGGCAAGAGACCAAAAGCATAGACACAGGGGGGAACAGTCTGAGCCAGAAGCTTGGAGTCACACTGGGGAGGGAAAGAGTGCACAAACGAGCAGTCTGTGGCTATGCAGTGAGAAAAATGAGCCAGTGCCTCACTCCAAGGCAGGTATTTGAAAGGTGGAAAAATATTCCCTTCTAGGGACTAGTCTCCCATCAGTGAGCAGAGCAGAGTTATTCTGGGTGCTATGCTTAGAGTTTGTTTGGGGGGCTGCATCACAGACTTGTGGTTTTCTTAAAGCTGGGGCAACGGGGCTTGCTGCAGGTTGATTCAACCACACAGCCCCGGTGTTTCAGGTGCTGCAAGGCCTGAGGATGCTCTGGGACATCAAATTTAATTGAGATCTTTGGGTTCTAAGGTAGTTTATTTCTAATATCGTCAGGACTTCTGTGGTTTGCTCACAGTGTGGCAATGACTGGTGGCTGGCCCATGGCGTACAGGACTCCAGAATCCTCGAGGGGACCGGAAAAAACCTGAGGTGGCACTGGATCAAACCCCAATCCTTTGGAGAATAATTTCGAGTTCAAACTGTAAAAGACAGATTACATCTTAGTTACAGCAGTAAACTACCAGATACAGCGAATTTTAAGCATCTCTAGCTATTCCTTTTACTTGCTGCACGGCGTTCTTCTGGCCTCTTGGTAGGTAAATTACCGTTAGACTCACTGAGGCTTACCACTTCCATTTTTCATGTGGGAGTTTACCTATCAAGTACAGCACAGCGGGGATTTTACTGCGTTCAACTCCCATGTTCCCACTTACTGACACATCTCTTCTATCATTTGATAGATCAAATTTAATTTACCTGCTGAGCCCTGCTCAGACTCAAACTTGATGTTCCAGATGGTCCCAAAAGCATCACAAGAAAATTTTCAAGGAGATGCACTGAGCCCGGGAAGAAAACAAAGCGGTAGAGTTTTGTTCCAAGTGACTACTTGGGGAGGATTAGATGGGGGATTTTTCAAGACTAATCTCTTTAAATGAAAATTTCAGAATTTGATTAATTTTTTAATCTGCACATGGATTTGCATACAATTACCGCACCACCTCAGCCACACTTTGTAACAGAGAAAATATTTGCAGCTAGGATGGCCCAGCTGGTCACTGCTCTGCCACAAAGAGCCCGGTACACAAGCAGATGTGCAGGAACAAGGTGAAGGGTCCTTCTGCCCCTGCTCACCACAGTGCACCTGCAGCAGTCCCTGGGAAAGAGGACAGTGGTGGACAGAGGAAGTATGAGGAGACCAGAAAGCTGCACACAAGGTTTGCTAGGCAGGCAGGGGAAAAAGCGGGAATGAGTCTGAGCACCTTTGTTTCAAGAATACGCTGAGCTCTGGGAAACCCAGGAGTCCTAATTTCTAATAGATAGCTTTCCAAATGTTTCTTAGAAAAGAAAATATGTTGCTCTCATGACTGATTTACTCACCAAGAAAATGTCAGCAGGGTCTCTCTGCCTTTGATGAGGAATGTAACCTAAGGCTGAACATAGAGAAGATAAGTGTTCTGTTCAGCATTTTATATATATAGATCAGTATCATTAGTAAAAAAAATTAACTGTGTTTGACATATGCATCTTACTAGTTTTTCTAGGTCACACTCCCTTCACTCCCTATATACCTTTTGGAAATGATTTTCCCTTGCACTGGGGATTGTAGGGCAGAAAAATTTTTCACTAAGAATCTTTCTGTAGCTAGATGCAGAACAGTACTACCCTGAAGCCAAGTCCATGCCAAGTCTACTTCCTTTCATGCTGTAATTTCTCAAACTCCCCATTCTGAGTCAACTCACAATCAAAGTTGAGAGTCATTTAGAATATGGGGAAGGATCATAGTATTCTAGAGAAGATGAAAAGTTGCCAGCCTCGAGGACTCGAATAATAGAAGGGACTCGAAATTCAGTACTGCAAAATACAAGGGCATGCTCTTTGGAATTAATAGCAAAAAAAATATGAGCTCCGTCGTTGAAAATAACATGAAGAGAAAAAGCCAGGAATATTAATCAGTCACAGGATGACAATTATGCCTGCCCTCTAGGCTGAGTTGATAGGCTATGGGGAAAGCAGAAAGCAGCAGACGTGAGCTACCTTGACTTCAGTGACACCGCTCTCATTAGCAAGCTGAAGAAGTTCTGGCTGGGTAAATGTACTGTTACGTTGGCTGAAAAACAGCTCGACCACTGGGCTCAGAGCACAGGCATCAGGCTCTGTGTCCAGATGACAGCTGGTAACGAACAAGGAAGGGTTTCAGCTGGGGTTTATTTCATTCCGCAGCTTCATCTGGAGGCACTGATTATTTAGTAATTTTAATTAATTCTATATTCCACTAAGACTAACGTGAGGGAAGTGCTAACGCACTGAATGGCGGAGTCACCTTCCAGAGGCACTGCAATAAACTTGAGGTTGGGATCAGCAGAAACCTCACAATGCTCAGCAAAAAGCACGAGGTTCTGCTGCTGGGATACAATCCATACACACCAGGGCAGGCTGAGAACCAACTGGTACAACCAACTTAGAAGCAACCTGATAGTAGTTACAACTAACTGAAGGGTGGTTATGAACACAACAGATACCAGACCTTGGTAGTGACAGGAAGTATAAAATGGCCACAATTTGCAACTTGAGATGCTGCCATCGGACATGAACAAAAAGTTCTTTATAGGAAGGATAGCACAGCACTGGATCAGGCCAGCCAAAGAAGCTATGGGCTCCATGCTAGGAGATGACTCCAGAGGCCTTCCCACCAACACTTCTGAGGTCACGTGTTGTAAAAGCAGGGATTCTAAGGCATCACATTTAGCTTTAAGAGTCCATAAAGCGATGCCAAGCTGTAGCATTCAGGTCCTCTACACAAGCCTTCAGTCATAGCTGTCACCCACAAAGAATCATCACTCCCAGCAGAGTCCAGGGAAAATTTATTCACCTGAGTAGTATTCTTTCCAGAAACATTTCTTGGAAATTCACATCCACCCATCCAAGTTAATGCAAACACAGGCCTGTTTGTATTGTGCAAGTTACAGTGGTGTCTAATATAGAAATGCATAGGTAGAATGACTGCATTTGCTCAATATTACTCAAGCATCAATTAAACCTTTTTTTCTATTAACTAGTTTTGCAGGGGCATCATTTATAATTCCTACCTGATGTGACACTTTGCTAGGAGATCCAATTATCCTGCCAGATAAAATCCAGCTTGGTATAAACTGACAAACTAAGTTCCAACGATTGGGAAGAAAGGCAGAAGAAAGAATAAAAAGGGAGTGACAAAATATCAAATCAACGACCCACGGTGTTATACAACTCTGAAACTTGGCTAAGTATTGTAGGTGTTTTGAAGTAAATTGTCTTATGATGGTATCGGTGAGTCATCTTCTGGGCCCAGATGAGATAATCCAGGCTTTGATGCAATTTACAGCGTGCAAGAGACATGCTGTTCCAAACTTCTCTAAAGTCTTTTATTATGTGAAAATCGATGGTAGGTTTCTTACTGACCTGTAATGGAGTAGCTGAACCTGAGACCCTCTGAAGCAATGAAAGCGCCTTCTGCGGAGGTTCCTGAGGTGCTGGTGTTAAAACTTTGCATCCATCTCAGAACAAAACTTGGTGAATCATTCCGACATCGCAATAGGAAAGGGTGAATCGGGCTAGCTGCCAAAACCTGCAAGGTAGTAAACAAGCAGTAAAAGCAAGACATCTCAAAACAGACTTTTATTTAACTGACTGAATGCCATACATTGATGAAATAATTATGTGTTTGGATCACATGCCAACAGACCCCTGCCAAGTTCCCAGGCTTACCGCTGTTTGACCACAAGAGGGCAATATTATTCTCAAGCAAACTTTTGGAGACGACAAAGGGAAAACGCAATTAGCATTTACAAAGGCAAGTTCAGCTTTTGGTTTTTATTGGTGTTCTGTTTGCTTAAGTTTCTCGGAGACCGAAACAACAAAAGATTTTTGTTTTTCTTCTAAACTTAACCCACCAGGGTGCTGGAAGTCATCAGAGCGGTGGGAGACTCTCACTGCTATTGTAAGGCCTCAAGGTGTGAGAGGTATAGAAACATGAACACGCAACTCAGTAGCAATATTTGCAATGGGTAAAAAGACAGTCCCGAGGCGACTGTGCCACAGCACCTACCTCAAGAGCCAAGATGTCTTTCTCAGAGGTTTTTTAAATGTTGTCAGTGCTGTAAAACCACAGTGCTATAGCTGTTGTATCGGTGTGGTACTGATTGAAGGCCCCTTTGCAGAATTAAAAGCACTGAGATATAAGAAAAAGCATAAAAATAAAATTTAAAAGCAGGAATTCTGTCAGTGAGTCTTTTGAACTTGGTGAATCTACAGCAGGGACTGGAAGAAGGGCAGCATCGATAAACCCAAGGCCAACCCTTCTGGCACCAACCCGAGGGACACGCTGCAGCCCGACAGCAGGCCAGCCCCCAACCCCTGCTTCCTCACTGACTTAGCAGTAGTTTTCCCCATCAGCTCCACACTGTGAGCTTCACTTCACGTTTTTTGGGTAGGCTAGGGCCGAGCCCAGGACAGGGCCGCAGCATCAGCAGCAAACTCATGGGTTTGCGGCTGAGCCGAGATACAACAGCCCCAGAGAGGAACGAGAAGGCCCAGCGTGAGTTACTCAGGCCCACACAACCTCCTCATGCCCGCCCACCACCGCCGCCGCCGCCTTCAAAATGGCGGCCGCCCCGCCCGGCGCCCTCACCGATCCCATGGGGCTTTGCGCGCGCCCCGCCCCAGCATGCCCCGCGCCGCGCCCCGCCCATAGCGGCGCCCCAAGATGGCGGACACAATGAGGAGGAGCCGCCGCGCCGCCGCCTGAGCGGGCCTAGCCTGGCTGCTCCCCGCTTTGCCCTGCCCGCACTCAGCCCGCCGCCTTTCCACGTCCTCCGCTGAGCCTTGCTGAGCTGCCGGGCCCCGCTTTGCTTTGCCTCGCCTCGCCTCCCCTTCTCTGGGCCTTGCCTTGTCTTTCCCGGCCCGCTCGGCGGCCCCGCCCGCCCGCCCTCAGCGCGGCCGCCCCTGAGCGCGGCGCGGCTCGGCCCGGCGGCGGCATGAAGCTGACGGACAACGTCCTGCGGAGCTTCCGCGTGGCCAAGGTGTTCCGCGAGAACTCGGACAAGATCAACTGCTTCGACTTCAGCCCCAACGGCGAGACAGTCATCTCCAGCAGCGACGACGACTCCATCGTGCTGTACGACTGCCAGGAGGGCAAGTGAGTGCCTCAGGCCCGGGCTGCGGCAGCGCCCTGAGGGCTGGCAGCGTACGGGCCGCGGGGTGGGAGCAGCGTGGGGCGGCGGGGCGTTGCTTGGCCCGGTGGTTGCCCGAGGGGAGATCTCGCTGCAGCGAGACGCACACAGCTTAGGGATCGAATCCCAGCCTTCCTGATCGCTACGAGCATACAAACTGGCTTTTCTGCCTCGCAAAAACACAAGCAATTGCTGTGAGCAGCGCTGTGTTAAGCAGCTGGATTCGGCTGTTGCGTGAATAAACCATAAGGCGAACAAGGTGTGCTGTCTGCTCACTACAACTTGTAATAGCTTGGGGATGCGTTCAGTAAAACCCCGTTCCCAAGTGGGGTTTAAGTGCATTGTGGGTGAGGGTGCTGTGCAATGCTCTGTGTTTTTCTCCAGTTGGATATTTGGGGAAAATGCTGGGCATAGCACAGGCTGCCTGGGGAGCTGGGGGAGTCACCGTCCCTGGAGGTGTTGAAGAACCGTGGGGATGTGGCGCTGAGGGATGTGGTCGGATGGCAGCGGGTGGATGGTGGGACTTGATGATCTCAGAGGTCCTTTCCAACCCTAATGATTCTACATTCCTATTTCTATCTGTAAATCGTGCTTGAAACATATGTGATTTACACGTCTTCAAACATCATGCAATATATTTTTCATCAATCAAGATGCTTACTTATTGGCACAACTTTATACTAATAGACTAAGATGCGTTTGTTTCCCATTGAACAGAATTACCCAATTTATTTTATTTCGTTGATCATGCAGCGCTCCTCCTGTCTTAGGGATAAAACCCCAGAAACCTCCACAGCCATTGGCAAACAGCGCTGTTGTTCAGAGGATTAAAAACACGCGACTAAGACAGCCGGTAACTTTGATAGTTTATGTTTTGGCAAGTGAGCAAAAGGCATTTGTACTCTGTAAGAGTTGGGGCAAATGGATGCTCCATAGCGATGCCATTAGTCCATTAAAATGGAAGAATTATGAAGTTTAGGTAACTGAAAGCTCTGAAAGAGTAATTGGTGTGGCTTTGATACTGCTTTTCAGGAAAATACATAGAGAAACATACTGAGCCTGGAGCTGTACTTTGGAAGGCAAAGAGAACGTGAGCCAGTCTTTGGTGTAGCGTGCAGGAGCAACTAGAAGTTGAGGATAGTTCAAAGGAAAGCTGGGAGTTGAGATTTTGTTGTTTCTGCTGGTGCCGATACGTGCTCGGCTTCTTTAAACTGTTACATTTTGTTTAAGCTTTAGTTTTAAGTGTTTCTTGGCTTAGAGATGTAATTCTCAGGTGGTTTTGTTTTGGAATGTTTTTAAGCATCACAAACCGACAGAAAGTGAAAGGAAAACGTGTGTATCTATTGTAGGACAGAGAGTGAAAATGACAGGGCAATAATGCAGGAGAGAATAACAAGTTGTTCCGCTGGTCAGTGTGTCAGTGTAGCCTGGTACTCCTAGCCCTGTTGCTTTTTCAAGCAGACTAAGGCATCGTTCTTAATGTGTTTGAAAGACACAAAATTCTCTTAATTTTGTAGACTACCAATCATATTCTATGCTTCTGTTTACTTTGCTTGTATTTCAAGTGAAACTTGTTGCTGTTGATAGTGCAAACTTCTGTTTGAAGTGAATTTGTGTTCATTTTTATAAGAGCAGGTAACATGATATGGATGGTGTCTGCTCTGGATGGCGTTCTCGATCCTAGTTATGTACAGCAGCAGAAGCGATGGGTGATGTCCATGCAGGCTTTATTGATTGCTCTTACCCTTTCAGTTTTGTAAAGAATCGTTTGATGGGTTGGGAGGCATTTGGCCCTCCTGTCACCATTTCTGTCTGTTACTGATGTGTGCTTTGCAGTGAGGTTTGCTTTAGCTATGTTAAGTGTAGAAGATTGGCTTTCTGCTGCAGCACTACAGGGCAGGCTGGTTTCATCAAGGTAACCCGTGTTACCAGGATGTGATTCTCTGGTGATTATAACATCTAAGTAAAAGTGACAGTTTCCCCCCACCCCGTTAGGAGTTCTGTTGGCTGCATAAGAAATGCATCTGTGTATAGTTATACTCGAGGCATACGCTCACCTCGTTTGCTTTGCTGCTTCAAATAAGCCACACCAATGCAAGAATCACATTGTCAGTGTAACCAAGGCCGCTGAAGTGAACCTCAGGCTGGGTGTATTAGGGCAGTCCATGAGACTTCAGCTGGAGGCTCATGTCTGTGGATCTGCAACCCTGGTGTCATACAAGGATGGCTTAGCAAAGATTCCGCTTGTATTTTGGTATGTATCCGTTGTATTTTAGTTATCCAAATGGAGAGGTTGTGGAGCTGGACTCTTGCTTAGCCATGGTGTTCACCAAACGTTTGTCGACTCTGGTTCTGGGTGATGGTTTTACCACCAGGAACAGTAGCAGTACAAGCCTTGCCAGTTCTGTTTCCTCTTTATAGCAGACTTGACTGTTATTCTAGAGCATTTTGCTTCGGGATATTGCTTGATTTGCAGTTGGGCTGGGTAGATCGGCAATCTAATGCGTGAAGGTACCGGCTGCTGCTTGTATCAGCTTACATATTCACCTTTCTTAAAACACATCTACAAATAGTCATGGCATTACTGACATACAGAGCATGCATGGGTATGTGTGGGTATTCTTTACTACAGTATGGAAAGAGAAACTGGCAAATTTAACTGGTTTGACCCTGTAAAATGTAACCACGTGGGAGCAGAGCAGTTTCCTGTAAAACGGCTGCTTGTCAACATAGTTTCGGTGCTTATTTTTCAACGCACACCCTTCCTAATACTTTTTTTTTCCTGGTTAAACTATTGCTTATCATGAAGATAAATCCAAAGGTCTGCCTCAGAGGTGTGGCATGGTGCTGCTCTGTTGGGTTTTACTGCTGAGCACATCTGTGGGGCAGCTCCAGGCGAGTGCAGTACATCCTCCCTCTGCACCGCTGCTCTGCTCGGGCTCAGCCCAAGGAGCTGTCCCTGCTGCCTGAAGCTGCCTTCCTCCTCTGGGTAGTCTCCCTCTGGTTGTGTTGCTGTACCCACAGCTGCGTGGCTGGTATCAGCTCTTCTCTGTAGCAAATTTCTATTCTATTCTGAATAGAGTTTCTAAGCTTTAAGCTTTTCAAAGATAAGGAAAAGCCAGGCTGGATTGGGCCCTGGGCAGCCTGATCTAGTGGGTGGCAACCAGCTTGAAGGTCCCTTCTCACCCAAGTTGTTTGTAGGTGCTCGAGCACATAGCTGAGGTAGCTACAAATAACAGGGGAGCATATCAGGTATAGAATACAGAATTTAATTGTCCAAATCCAAATTTTTTATGTTAGAGCATGTTATATGTGTACCATTTTCAATTTGTAGCAGCTTTGCATCTTTGAAGTTTTTGAAAGAGATAGAAAAATCAACTGGAAGAAACTGAGGAAGAATCTGTTGGGATTTGGTGCAAGGGGTACAAGTAGGGGAGTGCTTTTAATTATGTGTGCTATATTGACTTTCAATTACTGGAAGCTTCTCTCCAGCAAGTTCATTCCAAGTAAAGTCCTGTGGCTTCTGCTGTTCAAGAGTTAATCTTTAAGAATGAATGTCTATTCTTGTTCTGATAGGAAAAGTCCCCAGCTCCTGCTCTTGTTTGCGTGTGTCGCTTTGAGGCTAAAGAAAACAAGGAAACAGTTGAGTGTTTTAGAAATACCTTGTCTGAGGGTGTAGTCTGGTGAACTGTTCTTTGGCAGCAGTATTGGTTTAAACTGCTCCCGTTGTTTTGTTTCCACTTGCATGCTGTTACCTTCCATTTGCAATAGTGAAGCATTTTATGGGCCCGGGCTAGAAGTAACTCCCTGAAGAGATTGCGTTATTTCTCGTAGAATCATGTTGATCAGAACCCGTCCTGGTCCATTGCCCAGCTCAGAAACCACTGTGCTGCCTCAGCTGCACAGAAAGAAAGAGGAAGGAAGGTGCTGGAGACCTCACGCCACTTTGCAATTCTGCTACTGCAGAAAGATACACTTTAACTGCTGCTTCTGTGCTTGCTTTGCAGTATGAGTTTCTACTACTGCAGTATGTTGCTTGCTTACCAGACCCTTAACAACCAGTTCTGTATGTCTTCACTTTCTAGAATGTCTCCAATTTTGTCACATAATGTTACACTTGAGTTTCATGCTTTAATTAAGACAGGATTTGAGTATAATTCTCCAGCAGTTTGAGAGTCCCTGTGTTACCATTGCTTTCTTATAGCGCTGCTATGCGTTTGCCTTAATACCAGGAAATTATTCTGAGTGAGATGCTCTGAGGTTTTGAAATGGCATAGGACAAAAAGGCAAAATCAGAATCTAAAACATGCAGCAAATGGATTAGAAATGGACTTTGGCAAGGTACGGATGAGGTAATGCTGCTTGACATTAAAGGCTTCTTATTCTAGCTGCCCCAGCTCTTCATGGTAGACACTGTGGGGGGAAAAAGAATTTTGGAGGGAAACTAATAAGTGAATTTTGCTGACATCGCGGGGAACTCAAGCCTAGAGATGATCTTGGAGATAGCACCGAGGTACTTGTTTGAAAATGAAATACAAACGCTTTTCTTTCATTGTATAAAAACATCTGACTGCTTGAAACAATCTTGTAGCATGGTACTGAAACCAGGCACTGCTAATGGGGTCTGTTTCAGTTTGAGCTTTGTGGCGGTGAGGGCAATTATCTCTGCTTCCTTCTAACAGACCGAAGAGAACGCTGTACAGTAAGAAGTATGGAGTGGACCTCATCAGATACACACACGCAGCCAACACAGTTGTGTACAGCTCCAACAAAATAGATGGTAAGTGATCTGTGTACACTTGAAGTGATGTGCCTGGGTAAATGGCACCAATGGGCTGGCAAAAACTTGCAGCAGCTTTTAGGTGATGAGTATGCTG
This sequence comes from Numida meleagris, assembly GCF_002078875.1. Lineage (NCBI taxonomy): Eukaryota > Metazoa > Chordata > Aves > Galliformes > Numididae > Numida > Numida meleagris. The sequence continues at coordinate 2,712,930 of NC_034419.1, read as the reverse complement.
CCACGGGGGATTTGGTGTTCAACTCTAATGCACAACTTAGTGAAATGCTCTGAAGCGTGCTGTTGTTGAGTTCTGTAGATGGATGTTGGTGAGATAAAATTTCACTTCTTGACCCTGGGGAGTTCAAGAAAAATAAGAATTCAAAGTTCATTTTGTTGTTTGATACCATTGTAGTCAGCCTCTGTGTCTTATGTTCTTCCTCCTGTGAAATGAGGAAGAAGGAGAAGGCAGCAGAAGGTGGGCTAAATGGCTGGTACACTGGCAAGGCAACTGCAAAGAAAGGGAATGTTCTTCTCCTGCAGCAGAGGGATGACAGACAGCTCAGGCAACTGCAAACCACCAGCCACACCTGAAGGAGGTCGCAGAGCTCTTCTGAGATGAGCTTTGTTCCTGTTCATTAGCCCCACTGCTTTTTCCCATCTAATAGGCGTAGGTAGAACACTGGTTTCCGTGCTGTTCTTCCCACAGTCGCTATCTGCAATAGCCACATTCTTCAAGTCAATGACATTGTGGGGCTTTTTAGACCTTCACAACTATCGATGAAAGGATTTGAATTTAATTTAAAAGTCCAATTTAGCACTTGCATAAATAGATGGCTAATCCTTCCATAGGGCACTACTTCTTCCCAAGGCTAGAAACAGCTAGAATCCATTGGTTCTGAACAGTTTATCTCAGTTTTGTTGCTAGTGTCTGACAGGAGTCAGAAAAGAGCCAGAGAATATGAATCTAGAGCAGGTGGAAGTTAAGAGTTAGGAAGTCAAGATAAAGTAGAGCAAGCTAGATCTGAATCTGTAGCAACAAGGAAGTTTGTGATGGCATTGGTTTCAATGATGTAAAAGGATTACGAGTCGGACTGGAAGCACTTGCTTCTTTGGTCTGTTGCACGGCCAACTTACTTGTTTTTTGTGGAATTACTTTGTTCTGTAGAAGTTCTGGCTTGGCTGTAATGTTAGTTTATAATTAATTAACAATTTAAGGTTTTTAATGCTGTTTTCAATTGGGAGTTCTTGTTTACAAGCGCCGGCTTGCCTTTAAGGAGCCAGAATTTAAACGAGTGCTGATCCTGAAGGAAAGCATTATGATAAACACTGAATTGGGGTAAAAGAAAAAGGTGGAATGTGGAAGTATTTGTCTGTGAGGTTTAGTCAAACCAGCAGTGCTCTAGGGGTCCACATACACTGTAGCAGCTAATGCCTGTGCTCTTGGGCAAGGTGTGTGGTAACCCTTCGTGCAACAACCCAGGAACGTGTTGGAGTGCTATCCCTTGCTCCCCAGTGTTGGAGTTGCCACCAATCTGTTTATTTCTGAAGATTTCCTCAAGACCTTTGGATGTAGTTCCTCTTGCCTGATTCCAGGCTGAGGTAGTAGTTTGTACAGTTTGAGGGTCTATGATACCACCCGGTACAGGAGATAACTGTACAGGCCACTGCCTTGCCTGGGACGGAGCGCTGCCAACAAAAAGGATCGCAGGATTACTTGCAAAGAAGGATGAATTCTGCAAGAACGCTTGGGATATCAGGTAATGACTGTTCTCACAGGAAAAACCAGGGATGTGCCTCATCAGCATGTTTGAAGTGTTAGTTCCAGTCATTACGGGATGTGATGCTGGTTTTGGGGATTTTCATTTTAGACAGTCACCTGAGGTCGTTTAAAGCCTTTTGGGGCAGTCACCAGCATTACGTTTCCTGCTTGATCAAGTCAGCCTTAATTTTACTGTCAAATACCAGAGAGTGGTTCAGAACTCTGATCTCAGACAAAAATGGTAACTCAATCATTTTTTCCACAGAGCTCAAATTTTGCAGAATAATCCTTTTTAAAAGTCCCAAATGCTGTAGCTCTTGAGTGTTAAAACGCTCCCTGTATATTGCATCCCTTGGACTCTTCTTCTGAGTCAAGAATAAAAATGATGTTTTCCTTCAGTTTCTTGGAGCCTCAGCAGTCCTTGTTGTTCCAGCAGTGTGGAGTTGCACAGCACTGTATGGAGCAGGTGCATGAGGCCGATCTTTTCCATCTAGCAATAGCTTAAACTGGTTCCCTTCAGCTAGCGTTAGAAGAAATTTGGATGATGCTGTTTTGTTAGTCTTTCCGTGTGAAAGCTGCTTTAGATGTCAGAGGTTTAACTTCTGCTTCTCATGTTTCATTGCTCAAATGCATCTGCATACAAAGGTTAAAAAAATTCTGTGCTCTAATAAATCAGCAAATTGCTTCCTTTTTCCAAAGATTTATTTTAATCTTGGGTGAAAGTCTCAACGGTGCCTTCCAAAATTCTGAGTGCTTTTGGCCTTTACTTAATACAATTATAAATTGATGAGTGCTTTAGTGCTGCTCTCATTTAATTTTTTAATGGTCTTGTCCTGGCCTTGAAGTTCATGTTTTATTTCCTCTCTGGGTAAATTCACATGTTTCTTGAGCTTACTGTTCAGTTGGAGGCTTGATGGATGTGTATGTAGGTAAGACAGCAATGTTCCTACTGTAAAGGAAAAATGAAAGTGGTAGCATCGACTTTGGAAAGTTCTGATTTTGTGAGGGTGATGGAGTAAAACCTTCTGCTGCTTTAATTTGAGCAACATTGAAATCAATGTGTATAAATTGCATGACATTTTTGCCTTTAAAAGATGTAATATTACTTCAGACCGCATGAAGCATCCTTTCTGTTGCTTGACTTCCTCTTCTGCCTTGGAAACCAAGTTGCTTTATGTGTGTTTCTCACTTGATTCAGCTTCAAGTCTGACTTGAACTCAGGTGACCAGGCTTACTCACTGCAGCAAGATTGCTGTTGCTGTGGGGAACAAGTTGACTGTGAGGCAGCTTTTAGCTCACATTGATTTCATGGTGTAACAAAGCTGCTGGTTTGTTTCTGGTTTCAGATACAATCCGATACCTCTCGCTGCATGACAACAAATACATTCGGTATTTCCCCGGGCATACCAAAAGGTAAGATGTGGTTTGGGGGTGGTACAGGAGAAACTGAGATGGTGCTTGTGTTGTGTTGCACTCCAGCCCTTTTTTTTTTTTTTTGCTTTGTAGAACTGTTGAATAGTGGGCTTGTACACAACTGGTGAGATAGGAGTTGCTTCATGAACTCCTTTTGTCTGTCTTTGATGCATATGATCTTGTGTGTTGCAGAGTGGTTGCCCTTTCAATGTCTCCAGTGGATGATACTTTTATTTCTGGATCCCTTGATAAAACTATTCGACTCTGGGATCTTCGCTCTCCGAATTGCCAGGTACAGTATCAAATTGATGTGCATATTTATGTGTTCCATTTTCTGATAGAAAGATGCAAAATGGATGTGTTCTTGCTATCAAAGAAAAGTACTGTTGCTGGTTTAGTATTAACACCTTCTTGGAATGCTGAAGGAGTCTTGATCAAGAAGTCTCAAAAGGTCTCTTAATTATTTCAATTAAGCATGTCACATTGTGTAACACCACTTGCTTCCACTTATATCTCTGTACTGGAAAAGCACCGGGAAGAGCAAGGCATAACACCACAGCTGATAAAACAAGAGGTAGGCTGTTAATGAGGCTGCTACCTCATACAAAAAGTGTTCTCTTAGCCAGCATCTTTCCACGGAAGAGGTGCTGGGAGGTGCACTATGAACACTCAAAACGCATTTGTGTTTAAATTTGAAGCCTTGATGCAATTAAATTGGATGAAGAAATGGGTGATGTAAAGTAACGCAGTAACCGTGTGGTCTGTCTACACCTTCCATCGCCTTTATTGTTTGTCAGACCTGTTTGTGAGCAGATGCAGTTTCCTAAAAGCAAAGAAAAACCCTTTCACTTTTATTTACTTGCTTTGATAGTTTTGTGTTTGGGGCTTTGTTTTGTTTTTAGAGAGGGAAAAGCTGACAACAAAAAATAAGACTGGGAGTAAATCTCCACCTTTCAGTGGTGATGAGCTGTGTCATCCCTGTAGGTAACATGGTAGTGCACTCTCATCTCAATGGGGCTGCATATAAGAGGGCTGCTTTCTGATTTCAGGTGATATAACTAAATGAAAAGGGAAATAAAAGGTTACATTTTTCACTAAATAGATCTATCTGCCCTAGAAGTAAGCTTTTTTTTCTAACTAGAAACATTTTTGCCTTTTTCTGGGAGTACATCTTTTATGCCAGTGTATGAATTTGCCTTGGGGTGAATCTCAATCTCGAAGTTGCAACGGATGCTAAGGTTGTAATTTCAATGATGGTTCTGTGATTTACACCAAAGTTTGAAGCTGTAAGAATAGTAATACCAGGAGTTGTAACTGGAAGCTGCAGCCAGCCACTGTTAGGAAACAGGCTGAGGAGCTGTTGCTTGTAATTTTCAATTTGCCCATGAGATGGCAGCCGTAGTGGCTGAAACATCATGAAACCGAAGATGTCCTGATTGTGAGGATCCTGAGTATTGGCTAGCTCACTGCCTAATCTTCAGGGAGAAATGACCTAAATTAGGGGGAAAAAAAAAGTAGTAAAGGCTACTGAGGAACAGTATACTTCTGAATGCAGAAGCTTAACTGTATTGTTGATTTAATCAAAGATGTGTTCTTATTGATGAACGGTTATATAGAAACATTAGGCTAATGCACAGACTTGCCAGTCAGTGTACAGAAATCATATATCTTGTTGACTTTCATCAAATTCTCTCAAGTCTTTTCTAGTGTGAGTTGTGGAAGAATTCACATTAAGCCATAAAAATGCTCTGATGCCATCTGGGAGGTTTGAGTTGTCATTAAGTTGGGATGGGAAGTTCTGCAGTGGTGTTTACCAGAGCTGTTTCTACCTACTTCAAAAATAGCTTTTTCCCCCTCTTCACAACCATAATTGGAAGCACATTGCTGTCAATTCCAGCAGCACTGTTTTGTGCAACTGCCTCTTGTGAGTGCTGTTAGAGTTGCAACATCCTCCCTCCTCTCCTTACTTTCTGAGTAAATGACAGCTGTAATGAGATCTCGATTTGTTCCAGCATTAACTTTGTCATTACAGTGAACTGGAAGCTCTGTGTGATGATCTGAAGTAGGTGAATTGCTTTTGAGGGGCTAACTTAGAAACGTGATGAAATCTCAGTAGTCACAACTGAAATTCAGTTGTTCAGCCTGTATGCTGCTGACCTGCTTACAGTGAACTCTAAGGGTGGTGGAGGAATACGAGCATCACGTCAGCAAAATAACGTGGACTTCCTCTGTTTCTAGGGTTTAATGCATCTCCAGGGGAAACCAGTGTGCTCTTTTGACCCAGAAGGGTTGATTTTTGCTGCTGGAGTCAATTCTGAAATGGTGAAGCTTTATGATCTCCGCTCTTTTGACAAGGTGAGCCACCCTTACTTCATTTCTTACACTTTTTAGCTTGCAAGAAGTAACACAAACTCAGTGCTTGGAGGCTGGGTTTGTTTGCTCCAGCTTGCTCTCTGTGGTGCCTCTGCTTGGCACCCACAGAGTTTTCGGTTGGTGCATGTCTGATGGACAGTATGTGCTGTCAACAGTTCCTGTAATCCACCCTCGAACACTTGTGGGAGTTGACCTCCACTAACTCTTTAACCTGTTCCAATTTCATATTTGGGGTCTCTGTTGTTGTTGTTTTCCTTGCTGCTTAATCTGGAAGAACATTGGGAAAGATGGAGCCAAGATCTTCAGAAAGGATGGAAATTTCAAAGAAAATCTAGAATTCAGATGACAATTACACTGGCTCGGGCTCTCTCTAACTTCAGTTGGCAGCTTTGTTTGAAAATTCAAGCTCCAGCATTCCCTGAAATTTATTTCTACTATTGGATGTAGTAGAGTAAGGGAAATCAGATACTGAAACACCCTTCCTGTGGCTCTTTCAACTTTGGAAACTGTGGATTCATATTTCATTGAAACTTAAACATGCAGCGGCATGTTTTAACTGTGATGTTTTCCCTTGTCTGGTATTTCAGGCCTAAGATTTTTCTCTTATAAATCTTTTCATTAGCAAAGGTTAAAAGCAGACTCTTGTTAGCAGCAGTGCATCATACTTCTCCTTTTTTCTTTGAAGGGGCCATTTGCTACGTTTAAGATGCAGTATGACCGCACGTGTGAGTGGACAGGCCTAAAGTTCAGTAATGATGGCAAACTCATCCTTATATCAACTAATGGAGGATTCATTCGACTGATTGATGCCTTTAAAGGAGCTGTCCTGCATACGTTTGGGGTGAGCATGATGCCTGTGTTACCTGCTTGAAACTTGGCATTTGAACCATAGAATGGCTTGGGTTGGAGGGGACCTTAAAGATATGCTGCCTTGGAGTATCACAAAAACCAGTATCCTTCCTGCCCCTCTGCACACAGAACTCTGCAGTGCCATAGAGGAGACTCTGCCTTTTTTTTTTTGTGAGATTACTGAGCACACTACTGCATCTTCTCTTTTGTTCCCTAGGGATATAACAACAGTAAGGCTGTCACGCTGGAGGCGTCGTTCACACCAGACTCTCAGTTCATCATGATAGGTAAGATACTCTCCTCAGAAGAAACTTCAGTGCTGTACGTTCTTTAGGACTCAAATTACATCAGTGTTGGGAAGCAGATAGTATTTAAATAATACAGTGCAGTTGTTAGCTTTCTTTACATTGACGGGAATCTTCTGTTTTGTTGGTAACTCACTCAGCATCTTTGAGAACAAAACTTAAGTGAGCCTGCGAGTGAGCGATGTCATTGCGAAAAGTTTTGGCTGAGAGCTTCCTTCTCGCAGAGAAGGGCCTGTTCTTGCTTTCTTCAACCTGATGCTTAGTCTTGTCTTTGGAGAGCACTTTACTGAACAAATTTACATTCCTACTGTGGTCTTCCAAATGAAATTTTTAGTGAAAAAGTTCCAAAATGCTTATTTCTCTTCAGCTTTTAAACATGGCAAGTTATAACTGATGCTCCTTAATTTTTTTTTCTCCCTGAAAGGCCATGTGTAAAAACTGCAGTGGAAAAAATTCGTTGCATTTTTATTGGGAATCCTGTTTAAAATGAGACTAAACCAGAGTTGAGTTGTAAAAATGTTCAGCCTCCAGCTTCACAGTTCACCTTGCAAATAGTGATGCTTTTTGCAAAAATGCCATTTTAAAGTGAAAAACCCGTCCTGTTTGTAGCAGCGTGGGGAGTCGATGTCTCCAGAGAAGCTTCTGGTATTTGGCATAGCACTCTGAAACCTTCACTGGAAAGCCTTTGATTAGTGTGCACACCTAAGGACACATTTATCTAGTTCTGTGCCTGAAATGAGCACTTCTGTGAACAGTGATTCTTGCACTCAGCTTTTGGCCTCTCACACATGAGTGGAAGCTGGCAGTGGTCTTTCTTCCTCGCTTGGTTAGTGTCAGCTCTCCTCTCCTGATGGTGGTTGTTAATCTCTTTGGCAGAATAATGTCACGCTGTGTTGGTTCTCCGTGGTGCAGAGACACAAACCATATGTTTGGATGCAAATGTGTGAACTCTAGCCACGTTTTGTAAAGGTTGTAGGGATACTTTTGAAAACTTAAAAGTTAAGCTAAGAAGAGAAGGTGTTCTTGTTCCTTCATGCTTTTTCTGTTGGCCTCTCCAATGTATATTGTGTATCTTGTTTTCCCCTCCTGCCTGCAGGATCAGAGGATGGGAAGATTCATGTTTGGAATGGGGAAAGTGGGATGAAAGTGGCCGTACTGGATGGGAAACACACAGGTCCTATAACCTGTCTGCAGTTCAACCCCAAATTCATGACTTTTGCTAGCGCATGTTCAAATATGGTAAGAAAATTACTCAACTTCCTTCTAGTTCTGTGATGCACTTACCCTCTTGGAAAGGACTCTGAGAAGGTTCTGTGGTGCCAGTAGGCATTTCCTTGGGCTTTCTGAGAGCCAGGCCTCTATCAAACCTTTATGCACATCACCTGCTGGGTGGATACATGGTGCAGCACGCCAAGTACTGGCAGGGAAATGACTGAACACATGCATGAAGGTGGAACAGTGAATGAAAGTGCAAGGAGAAGTGTGAATTTCTTTGGTTGCCGCACACAGCTGATGTTTTCATTCTATGTAAGGCTGGCTTGCTATGGAGAACATGCATTGCAAACCACAGCAGGATAAGAAAGGGTTTAATTCCCTGGGAGGGTGTTGCTGCCTCTCCCCTAGTCTCTGCGTGTCTGCTTATGGAAGGGAGCCACGAGCAACTCCTGACTTGTGCTGTAGGGTATTTGTATTCTGCTCAGTAACAGATGTTCTTTCTTTCCTCTCTTGTAGGCCTTCTGGTTGCCGACTATTGATGACTAATTCCTACACTGCAGCTACTGTCAGATGACTTTCCATACTGCTAACAGCAGCGTATTCTTGCAAGGATAGTATTGGAGTTGCCTACATCTTCTAGACTCTGATCCCATTCCTGTATATGTTTCCATATGTCTTACCTTATTGGCTGCATTCCTCTCCAAGGACTCCTCCACTTGACCTCCTAGCATGTTCAGAAGTGACATACAACACTTCCTTTCCTTGCAGACCATGCCCAGCAGGCTTCAGCTGAAGTTGGAGCTGGCACAGTATTATGAAAGCAGGGGAGTCTGCTTTATTTACAATATGCTTGTGGCAGTTTTTAAGCTGTAATTTTGTATTATATCCTTCTTGAAGTGCACAACGCAATTGATGTTCTGGGGTGGAATGTGCAGTTCCTTCCCACAAGTGCATGTTTTTCACATCTGGGATCTCTGTTTCACTGCAGTCCACGGATGGAAATTACTTCTGTGCCAAATGTGAACACTGACAGCTTTCAACTCAAATAGCAGATGCTGGAATCTCTTGCAGTTGAACACATGCTGAAAGAGTGGGTGACTACATTTTCATCACACATCCTATCATCCTTTTTTGGCAATTTAGCCTGCAACAAACCATACACGTTTTACACTGCCAGAGCTTTAAGAAGCCTCCGTGCTGTTTGCTCTGCCAGCATCCCAGAGGGCGCACGCAGTGCTGGAGTGTGGTCTGTGTCCCAAGCAATAAAGGAGTCTGTCAGCAGGAAGATGGGGAAACCAAACTGGGACTGAAAGCACAGTCTGCCTCTATATCTTCCTTATGTATCATCATGGCTGATTTTTGTAAATATTTTTGGGGGGCAGTGGGAATGGGCCATATTTTTTTACTTTTAGATATTAAAGAATGTGATGTGGGCCAGTGGTGTGGGATGTCAAAGCTGTTTACTTTCACCAATGCAGTTTTCCCCCTCCTGGTTTGTAAATAAGCTCCGTTAAGTGCTCCCCAGACTGGGGTTAGACCTGTATCACTTGGTTGATGCAACAGCATGCACAGTTGGTTCATTATTTCATCATGCACTTGTTACAGAGTGTACAGGTTTACAGCAGCAGCCTGAAAAGAGCGATGCTTTATTTACCAGCTGGAATTGCATTGAAAGTAAAGCTTAACATGGTCTTGCTGGCTTTGCTCTGCTGTGGCCCTGCTCCAAGGACCACCCCCACAGAGATGGGAGGGACATGCTCTCCTGCTCCAGTGGGGCTCGCTGGCAAATTATACAGTCTTCAAGCCTTGTTCCATGTTCTTTCTCCTGTGATGTTGCATTGATTAGATACATCCAGTGGCAGGCCACGACGGGCTCAGAATGAATGTGGCATTTATTGTATTCTTACCTTTCTAAATGTGCTTGGTGTTATATGCTGGGCCTTGGCCTGGAAAGTGTTCTTCCCTTCTCCTGAATGTAAAATGTTGGCAAGGTGAAAAACACAGCTATGGGCATTTTCTCCGTGCACTCCAGTATCAATCCACACTGGAAAATGGTGCTCAAGCATTTTACCTTTGGTCAGTTATCTAGCAAAGTATTACAGCAAGGTTCTCAGCTGAGAAGAACCTGAACTCAGAGCCTGTCTCCTCCACAAGTAGAACAGCTGCTCCTGTTTTGCTTTTCCTCGCCTTTTATGTTTTTTACAGCCTTTGTCAAATGGAAATGAGCTGCACAAAGAACTGGGGATTTGGAACGAGCGTTTCTCCACTGCTGGTTCCTCTAAAGCACCACTGCCTGCTGAGCTGCAGCCTTTGCCTGTGACAGTCTTCGGGAGGACTGCTGTGCGTGAGGCAGTCTGAGAAGCTCCATGTTTGATGCTGTTGTGGCTGCTTTCTGCTTAGGCTGAGTGGCTTGCCTCTGCTGCCATTACCACGCATGTTTTGAGCCATTTCTCATGTCATCGCCTGTGATGTGAGTGTGCCTGCCTGTCCTCCAGTGGGGGAGCGAGGGGAGCAGCGGACCAACGCTTCTGCTTTCACCAAACCTTTCTGCTGTCAGAGCTAAAGTTGAGAGATTCATACTACGACACCAGCATCCCTCTTCCCGCTGCGTACTGTCCCACCAGCTCCTAGAAACGCCCAGGACAAAGGGAGCTGGATGTCTCAGACCTCACAGTTGACTGGGTTTTCACCACCACCTCCCAAGCTTGGTGTTGTTGCGTTTCAGGCTGCTTGGTGCTATTTTACCTTTCTCAGTGTTTCTGTAAGCAGCCGTCTTCTGCAGCGGTTTGTAACGTGGAGCTGCTTGGGCTCTGTAGTGTGTTTTAACAGTTTGATTTTTACACTCAGTAGCCATTGGTCTTTGGGGGTTCTAAAGTCTGTTGCCTTAGCGAATGGATACCCACCCAGGTGTTCTTTCCCGTTACTCTTAATAGGGAAGCATCTGGAAGTCTGTGATTCTAAAAATGTTCTTTGTTGGCGTGGCTTGAGTGCTTGTCTAAAAATCGTTACTCAGTTCTCTTCTGCTTGCAGTGTTGTACAACTTTGTGCATTGCGGCATGAAATGCTTTTTTTAAGAAAAAAAAAAAAGGACCAAAGTACCCATCTAGAAGGACACATCCACTAAGAGCATCAGTGGGATTCTACAGTGAGATGAACTCACAGGTTTGTGCCCAGCGCAGCACTAAGGCTCAGTTCAAACTGGAATGCTTTCCCAGGGCCAAGCACAACCTGCACGGTGGCAAAACCATCTTAGGGGTTGGTGGGGCAGTGAATGTTCTCCATTTGCCTTTAAAAGAAGGAAATGGGCCGAGTAGTGTCAAGAAACTTTAGTATCCCGTGTTCCTGACAGATTAGGTGAGTAAAGGTGTTAGTTTCCAGCTTCTACAGGCTTCTCTAAAGGTTACAAGACTACAGTTCTTGTGTTCTTCGGGGCACCTAGCTAATGAGAAATGTACCTCGTTAAAAACAGCACTCCCAGATCTAACAGTGTCCAAACTTATGTAAAGCCAAGTAGGAAACAGCATTCTGCACCCCACCCCCCTGCTGGACATCTTTTATGCCAACCCTTTGTTCTTTGGGATGAAATAAAGGTGAAGGGGAATCAAGACTCAGCAGCCCACTCCTAAATAACGCTGTTGGCTGAGCTCATCTGCTTGGGCTGTAGGAGACTCGGTGTAGACTTTTGGAGGCTCCTACATCCTGGGTTAATGCCCCAGCTCCTGGTCTGGGGGACATGGAAGCACTTAAGTGAACAAAGGTGGAAGCAGCAGTGTATCTTCCTCCAGTGCTGCTTCTGCCTGTATTTGCACTTTAAGAGTCTCCACCTTGTTTTTGGGGTCCAGGCTAGGATCCTGGTGAGAAAAAGCTGGCCTCTTCGGTTACGAGCTGGTTTTGTGAATTTTACTCCTAGGTGGTATCTGCAGCTGAGTGTAAATACGTGGATGTGGAGAAGTCAATATTGTGGCTGTTAACAATAAATATTTTGTAGACAGATGGCCGAGTGCTGTAAACTCTGCGTTTGTCTGGTGTGGCACGACTCGCTGGTTTCCTAGAGGGGAGCGGGGAAACGTGTTTGAAAGTCTCCTTAGTTTTGGAGGTAGGGAAGCAGCCCTGTTGAGGCAGAGTGCCCTAGGAAGAGGAGTGTGTGCAGGCGCCTGATCTGGATGGGAGCTGAGGTTTTTCTCAGCGGGGAACAAGCTTGTTGAGCTGGTGTAATAGGAGACTTGGATCGTTCTAGTCAAGCTGCCGTAGGGGGATGGGCAGGTGACAACATGGGTAACATCCCATGCATGTTATTTGCAGGTTAAAGTCGAGGATGAGGGAGAAGTGAGGCTGGAGAGAAGTATTTTTGCTGTGCTGCTTAAAGCACAAACAGATACCTGAGAAAGCTGCCTCCTTCCTGGCTCCAGGCCTTGCACTGAAGAAATAACCTGATGCGTAGCTCTTGGGGGATCGCTGCTTGGGGAATGCTTCTAGCAACAAGCAGCGCTTGGGCAATAGTAAATAAATGCTGAAGCAGTAAGTTCCCTGTGATTCTCTAAGGCCGTTTGCTTTTTAATCTCAGGTCTGTGTAAAACCTGACGGGAAACAACACTGGAAGATGCCACGAACGTTATTTTTATTAGGACTCATCCTTACGAAACTCAAGCAGTTAACAAAAGACAATGGGGTTTGTCCGTTTCACTGAGTAATGTGGCAAACCTGCGTGAGGAATAACGAACACAAAAGTTAGGAAATGGGAAGCTTGTCCAGACCTGAAGTTACCTGCTCAATGAACAGCTCAAACCTTGAAGATCTGCTTTAAAGGCTCAGATCATCTCGGCGTGTCTCCTGTAGCAATGAGTGTACCGCTTGTGCAGCAGCACCCCAGCTAGATGGGAACAACGGGTTCTATTCTACTTGGAGCTCTTCTAGGAAATCAGCTGATGTATTTCCTTACACGCCTCAGCTCTCATCAGCGCTACTGCTACAAAACCAGCCTCGCTGCCAGGGGCAGAAGTGACCCCCGAAGTGTTAGTGAGCGTTGTGAACTAAAAGTTATTAGAGATCTGTACGTTAAGCACATCACGTGTAGCAGAAATGCTCTTAAGTAAGGCATCTACCTTTCCCGAGGAGGCTCCATCTGATAACCCCTGCTCTGAGGTGGTGCTGCCTACACCTGGGACGTTCTCACCTGGAAGAGGTGTGAGCCGCCGATGTCAGTAATGCTGTCCTAGCAGCAGTTCCCACTTTTTCAGCTGATGGAGCAAATGGATACAAGGGACACCTGTAGCTTATACATTCAGTATAAAACTCAGTTCGAGTCTGATTAAAATCCAGCTCTCAAGATCGGTTGGACCTCACTCGATCCTCATTCTTTAATATTAAAAAGGCAGGGTCTCTAGAGACACGGGTTTGAGGGTCGCTGTCCTTAAATCTTAATCCAGCAGTGGTCTTTGGCTCCTGTGGCCACTTTCCCGTTGGCACAGCAAAGTAAACGCAGTAAAAGGAATGATTTGTTGCCACTGTTCTCTTGCACATTCTTGTTGATCCTCTTGCGTAAGTGCTGGCTCTGCGTTCTCAGGTTCCACATCAGGTGGTGTTGCTGGAGGAGGGTGCGTGCCCAGCAGCAATCCCTCAGTCCAGCGCCGATGCTGCAAAGCACCAGAGCAGGAGGGCACCGAGGTGCTGCCTGCGGTGCTAACAGTCCTCAACCCTGTTGTGTAGTGGGATGACAAACACAGAGATGTCGTCGTAGGATGCCTCCTGGCTATCGTCCAGCAGCCACTGGTGGCCGCTCTTCTTTCCCCTTGCTCTGCACACCAAGCTCTTGGCCAGTTCTGAAAATCTGGGGGTGGGAAAACAATGCAAGTTTTGGTTCCGCTCAGTGCTGCTCCCCAAGAACAACACAGACAGGGCTCTGCATTGCTGGAATACATTTCTTAAGGCATCGGCGTCATCACTGCTTCTTTTAGGATGCAGAAGGACTAGGAGTCAGTCCTTCCAGAGCCCCCAGAAAGAGTGCTCGGTCATGCTAGAGCTGGCCTAGAGGCCAAGTGATCTCAGCACGCTTTTGGTCCAGACAGGTTCTTTGGGGAAGGGAAGCAAGGGCAAGGCTGATGTTACCTGTGGGGATCGGTCCTGTTTTCTGCAAGGAAGCTCCTGGCCATGTGGGCCACCTCTTCGTTGCCCAAAACATCCCAAAGGCCATCAGTTGCCATGATGAGGACGTCGTCTTCCTTAATGTCATGCAGAGCAAAGTCAAATACATTCACCTGGAAAGCACAGGAGTGAATCAGAGGGGTTTTTCCACACGTGAAAGCTGCAGCTATTTACCAAGGGCTGTCACATTTCCTGTATTGCACCTGGCTTTGGAAAGCATTAAGCAACCCTGGGATGATTCTTCTGCTTCCCTGCGTGAGGGTGATCACAGACTGCAAACTGCTCCAAGTAGGTGGGGACCAGCGGTGAGCGCACCCCGTGGTGGTCAGGGTGCCTGCAGTAACTCCACTTGCTGCAGTGCACAGGAGGGGACAGGGGGGTGACTGCAGCATCAGGGGGCTTGGAATCTTTAAGTGCCCTTGCTGCTACCGGGGCAGCGTGCAGAGAGAACGGGATGGGAGAAGGGCACGGCTGAGACCTGCTTGGCCACTAGAAAATGGGAGCAGCTACGTTGCACCACCCCCCTGCAGCTCCACGTGCTCTGACTAACCTTCGGAATGCAGGAGAGGAAGGGTTTGACTTCAATGTTGGTGTCGATGACTTTGAGTTGATGATCCCCTAAACCTCGAGAGACAGACAGAGTCCCCAGCAAACGAGCCTGGCCCCAAACAAAACAAATGTAAGAACGCGGCACCTTTAAAGGCAGATGCATGGCTTGCCCTCGAGGAGCCTTGTCCAAATATCACCCAGAGCCACCCCAGGTGACATCAGAGGTGGAGGAGTGATTGCAAGCGATGGCCTGATGGGAGCATGGACATGGACAGCCAGCACGTGGGCGAGGTAGGGGTACATGGTACGTGGTAGAGGCTCATGCTGATGGCCTATTGTGGGTCCTGTAGTGAGCAGCATGTCCTGCAGACACCCATGGGGGTATCTGCTTTTGGTGTGAGATGACAAGGAAGAAAATCGAACTGACTTGAAATAAATGGCCCTTTGTCTTTGCAAAGGGGTGGCACGTGGGCTGTGGCACTGGTGGTGGCAGGGCTCTTCCTGCTCCGCCCCTGCGGGCAAACACTGGATGTGTGCAGTCAGTGCCCCAGTGAGGCTGGGACGCTCTGGGCCTCCCCAGCAGCCTGCTCTGCCCTCCCAGGGTGTAAAGCATCAAGCTACCTGCTTCCCGTGACCATGGACAAGAGGATACTTGAGGTCAGCTTTCTCCACCAGCTTGTATCCCCTACAACAGAGGATTCAGTGTCGATTTGGTGTCTGACTTGATGGTACAACTCAGGCTGAGCATTTCAACTGTGATTCAACCCCGGTGGTGTCCCCATGCACAGGGAGCCAACTGAGGAAGGCACAAGGTGACTTGCTGAAGCAGATGCATTAAGAATGACCCCTTGCTGAATGCCCAGGTGTTTCTTCCTCCCCGTTTCCTTCCAGCTTGTACCCGCACCAGGCTGGGGCTCCCTGCCTCAGCCTGCAGAGCCCAGCACCATCTGCTGTTCCCAACCTCCCTGCAAGGGTCCTGTCCTTCAAGCAGAGCACAGCTTCTGCTAGGTGGCTGCTCACAGCGTCCTTGACCATGCTAACAGCTCTGCATTCAGACAGCCCCTTGGGCATCCCGTCACCACTAGCAGGTAAAGCTGCCCTGTGCCACGTCCCTGCCCCCGCACACTGAGGACTCACCAGCCCTCCATGAAGTAATCCCTGTACAGGACTTTCTGGCCCACATCATCTCCCTTCAGCCTCCGTGGAAACTCAAAGCGTGTGAACTCTCCATCCAGGAGTTTGGGGAAGAGAAAAGCCTGGAGGAGGGAACAAAGGCATAAGGATGGACAGGCTTCGCTTCTGCAGGGGTGAGCACCAAGACTATGCTCTGCTCACATGCTTGGATTCGCACCCCTGGCTGCAGAATGGGAACAACACTGGGAAAACACATCCCAAGGGCCAAGCTGGGTGTGAGCCTCTCCAGCACTAAATGCCGTTAGTTGAATCCTGCTCGCAGGCTGGTGACAGCTGGCATTCTGGCTACACAGTGCTTATTGCAGCCTTCAAGGAAGCAAGCATGCTCCTGCCACCAGCCCTCCCCGACCCAGGCTGATGGTCTGATGGGTGAGAGGAGTCACTCACCAAGTGCTGGAGTCGCTGCCTCTCTGTCTCGGGTGTGAACTCAGAGCTCATGGGCACAATGGTGTCCTTCAGAACAAGAATGGCCCTACGAGAAGAAGAGGCAAAGAGCTGAGCTGCGTCCTGTCCCATCCCCATCACGGCTGCCCCATCTCTGCCAAGAACCCAGGGTCAGCCAGCTAAGAGTGGGGTAATCAGTGGCAGAACAATGCCAGAGAAGAGCCACGCATCCAGGAGGGTTTAAAAACACTGGTGTGCTTTAACTGACTCCACTGCAGCTGTGTTTTCGCAGCAGAGAACTGAGCCTGCCCGGTTTCACAATGGCAGAACTCCCTGCTGGAGGACTGGTGGCCAAGGACACATGAGGAAGCTCTTTAACATGCTTTGAAATCAAATCCCACTTTTGAACTCCTGCCAGCGTGAGCTTACTGCTGCACGGTCCCGAGGCTGGGCAGCGTTAGTGCTTGGAAATCTGAAAACCCTTCTGGAAGGCACGAGAGCACCCACCTACCTACACAGGACGTCCCATGGCAGGCAGGCAGCTGGGCCCCAGCACAGAAGTGCTGCACCCTTACCTTCTCTAGGATTACCTAAGGTGCTGGAAACCTTTGGTAAGGCACTGGAACAAACTGCCCAGGGAAGCGGTGCAGTCACCATCCCTGGAAGAGTTCAAGAGCCGTGGAGATGTGGGCACGGCTCAGTGGGCATGCTGGTGATAGGTGGAGGGTTGGAGCTGATGATCTTTGTGGTCTTTTCCAGTCTTAATGATTCCATGAAACCCCTGCTTATGTCCCAGCTCTCGTTCCCAAGCAACCCCCCCCCTTTCCTTGCACTCACCTGCTGTCCCCAGCGTTAGCCACATACAGCTTTCCCTGGAAATAAAGGGCAGCCAGAGCAGTGCAGCCTCCTGTCTGGTTGGTGGCTTCCATCTCCTGGCCAATGACTTCATCCTGTGGGTTTAAGCAAGTTTGGAGAGTGATGTGAACCAGGGTGCTGCTCTCTGCAGCTGCCTCCTGGCTCCTAGCAGAAATCTAGAGCTAAAATTGATCAAAGACAGTCAGCAGGAAATCAGCAAGGTGAAAGTCAGCATTGCTTCAGTGCAGCCAAAGTTATCACCGCTGGACTGAGTGCTAAGGACAGGCTGATAGCAGAGACCTCAAACTTGCACGTGGTATATGAGTCTAACAATAGCCGTGGTCTAGCCCTGAAGGAATGTATTCCCTGGGTGCAGAGATGCTGCAGCTTTGCTCAGTGTCAGCACTTCTGATGTGCAATGGCCGTGAGGCAGACCTCAGGCAGCTGACCGACCCAGCGCGACGTCAGCTCACCTTAAGGGCGTGCTCTGATGTTCCTGCCTGCTCGAGGAGCTGCAGAACTCATTTGGCAGCCACAGCCTAGCCCGATGCACAGCATCCCTTGCCCATGTGGCAAACCCAAGCAGCTGGGCAATCAGTGCCTGACCATTTCGTAATGAGAGAGCTCAGAGCAAGGGAGCCCTTGTCCCCAGGCAAGGGCTTGCTCCCCAGGGAGCCCTTGCTCCCCAGGGAGGAGCTCAGCTTCTGGCTGCAGGACAGAGAACTCACGCATTCCTGGAAGGCGTTCTCCAGGGCTCCCACCACCACGTCTTCCACGTGGATGTGCTTCTCCTCCACGAACTGGGGGTCACTGTCACAAACGCAGCGCCCGCTCAAGTGCATGGGGGGCCGGGCCTCCGCGATGGCCCCCGCGACCTCCTCCAGCTTCTGCTTGATGCAGTAGTGCAGGTAGTTGGAGGCAATGATGGCAGCTTCTGGGCCACCGTGACCATCAAAGAGCGCCCAGTAGTAACCGGTCAAAAACTGCAACGGAGAAGAGAGATAAAGCAGAGAAAAGAGGCGGGGAGGGGCCACGCAGACAGCGGCTCGCAGCCAGGACGTGCTGAACGTGTCCTGCCTGGCTCTTCCAGCCCAGCCCATGGAGCAAGCCCTTGGGGGCACCTGGGGGAACTCAGAGCGGGGCCGTACCTGCGTGGAGCACAGGATCAGCCACTCCTGGTCCTCCTCCAGGCCCGGCTCCCTCCTGCGCACGGAGATCTGGCAGCACGCCGCCTGGTCCTCGTTGAACTCTGACTTCTCAGCATTGATAACCCTGCGGGCACAAACACTCCAGGTGAGGGGCGAAGCGCTGCCCAGCCAACACGGGAGCGAGCCCCCGGCCTTCCTTCCACGCTCACTTGCTCCCTTCTCAAAGTCAAGGATCTCTCGGCTGGGAATCTAAACATCGAGTCCTTCACGAGAGCAGGAAAAAGCTTCACCTGGGATACAGCGAGTTACAGGGAGAGAGCGGTGATGGGGCACCTCCACCTCCATCAGCCCTTGCTGGCAGCCGGGGCAGCTGGGCCAGGCTGGTGACAGGGATTCTCCTGGCCTCAGTGCTGGGCCCTTCTCTCCCGCACGCTGCAATCCCACGGCCCCCAGCTCACAAAGCGGCCCCACCACAACGTCCCTTCTTCCCACAACCCAGGCAAACGCACAGATTTATGGGGTTGTGTTTTTCCCTTTGCCATTACGGTGCTCTGCCAGGAGCCGGGGCTCAGCGCTCCGGGAAGCCGTGCCCCGCTGCCCGCTCCCTGCTGCTCATCACCTGGGGACGCTACACGGGCTCCGTTCACCAAAGAACGAAGGACTCGCCGCCCACCACAGCCTCGCACAGGGCCAGGGATCGCCGCGTCCAGCCCTGCCCAAGCTTCCAGGTGCTCCTCGCCACGCCCGCAGCCCCCAGCTCCGCACCCCCAGCCACGTCCCCGCACCCCCGAGGGCCGCACTCACTCGGCATAGCCCGAACCCCACGGCAGCGGCCGCTCCGGCCCGGTGCCCCGCACGGCCCTGCCGCCCCGCGGGCTCTCCTCTCCGCCGCGGAGGAACTTGGGCCGGCGGTAGCGCGGCGGGGCGGGCTGCGGGGAGCGCGGTGCCGGCTCCTGGGCACCTCCGGGCCGTTCCGCGGGGCCGCCCCGCCGCAGCCGCCGTAACCATTCGACGGACATGGAACCCCGCGGGCTCCCCCCGCACGGGCCGGGCGCGGCTCGGGAGCCCGGCTCCTCCCGGGGGCGGTGCGGGCGGCGGCCCCGCCCGGTGCCGGCTCCGGAAGCGTCGGTGCGGGCGGCGGAGCCGTTTCCTGCCCGGGACGCGGCGGAGCGGAGCGAAGCCATGACGCACCAGACCGGCATCCACGGTAAGCGTGGGCCGGGCCGAGCCGTCGGGTCCCGTCGCACCGCGCTGCTCCGCGGCCCTTTCCCCGTTGCGGGTCCCGGTCTGCTCGGGGCGGGCACCGCGGAGCGCCCCGGGGGTTGGGGGGGGAGCGCGGAGGATCCGAGCTGCGGGAGCTTCGCGCATCCTTTGTCTGGCGCTGGGTGGGAGCTCCGCGCGATGCCCCAGCGCGGCTCGACGCCCGGTGAGGAGCCTTCTGCCGCGGCGGCTCCGTTATGCGGGGGCACTGCGCGGCCGGCGGGCCCGGCCCCGGGCAGGTGGGTGCAGCCCGGAAGGGTGGGAGCGCCGCGGCTCCCCGCGCTGTGCGTGCTGCTGCCGGCAGCCTCCCGCTGCGGGGCCGCGTTCTAAGGAGAAAGCTCAGCAGCCGCGGTGTCTCTGGAATTTCCGTGCTGGGGGAAGGATGTGCGCGGGGACCCCCCGGAGGCAGCCCCGAGGTTTGGGGGGTGATGGTGCGCGTCTCCGTGGCGTCTCCCCCCGCTCCCACCTGACACCTCCGTGGGCAGCGTTAATCAGGACCGGAGGCGCTGCATAATTGATGGAACCGAATCGATACGTGAGCAGAGATGGGAGAGATGCCGGCCCCGGGCTGTGCTGGGCGGGCTGTGCCGGCTCGCTGTGCCTTCCTCGTGGCAAATGCCTCTCTGGGAGCACGGCGGATTTAGGGTGAATTTACGGCCGCTGTTCCTTGGCACACACCCTGGTGACGTTCCTTTGGCTTGAGGACAGCCGGGAGCATCCCTCCCTTGGGGTGCTCACGGAGCAGCAGCCGGGAAGCGGTTTGGTGCTCAGGCCCTGCTCCTGCTTGGCCTGGCAGTGCTGGTGGCCGACGGCCCCTGGGTTCCCATTCATTGCCTCCAAGCCCCAGGCTGCAGCAGGAAAGCTCAGGGCTTCTTTGTGCATTCCTCCAGTTGCGACAACAACAAAACCAGAACCAAAGCGGTGGGTGCAGCACGGCGCTCTGAGCTCTCAGTGCAGGCAGGGTGCGCTGCCCTGGCAGGGTTTGCAGCCTCCTGGTGCTTGAAACAGGCAGGAGAGAGGGATTGGCGTTGCACTGCTGCTCTCGCAGTGCACTGACCTGTGCCAGCCCCAGCGAGGTGATCTCATCTCCTTCCCACAACTGCCCGCTGGGTGGGCGCCTCATGGGGTCCTTCAGTCTCCCCCACCCCGGCCTGGTGGTCACGTTAATTCCTTCCCCTGGCAGCGAGATGATTCATTCTGAGATGAGCACAGCAATGCTGCTGCTGCTGCTGCTTCCTCCCCCTCTGTGAGTGCCTGAGCTGTTTGCCAAGCAGGAGGGATTTTCCACCTCTTCCATCTTCATGCATTGTGTGTGACCCACCCTGCCTCATCCGAGAGCCCAGCTCACGGCAGTAGCTCGGAAGGGAGAATTTGATATAAGCAGCGAGGAGAAGGCCGGGCGTGAGTGCCTCGGAAAGTCGGGTGACCTCCTTTCCCCGAGCAGCAGGAAGCAGGCGTGCTGCTGGGCGCGGGAGGGAGGAGCATCCCTCTGTGTGAGCTGACTTTGGGGGAGAAGGTGAAGGGTCCCAGGGAGAGGGAGGTGATGGTGGTGCTCGTGTGGGTGGCAGGAACGTCGGGGTGAAAATGTCTCTTGAAGGGTTTTTCCCATCTAGAAAGTGGCGTGAGTGGGCAAGAAGGAAGTGGGAGGTGAAGAAGGAGCGGAAAGTGGGGGCACAGCGGTGTTGTGGCTGCTGAGCTGCCCCCTGCCCGCCCCCGTGGGAGCTGATGGCTCTGCTCCGAGGTGCACGGGTCATCTGGAGGAGCTTCCTGGTTCTTTGATGAGAGGGAAGCCCCAGGAAGAACACGTCCCCATCCACCACTTCTCCAAAAGAGCGGTCGGGCACTGGCACAGGCTGCCTGGGGAGCTGGGGGAGTCACCGTCCCTGGAGGTGTTCAAGAACCGTGGGGATGTGGCGCTGAGGGACGTGGGCAGTGGGCAGGTGGGGGTGGGTGGACGGTGGGACTTGGTGACCTTAGAGGTCTTTGCCGACCGTAACGATTCTGCGATTCCTTGGCTGTAGGTGCGCTCTGTGGGCAGCAGAGAGGAGCGGTGGTGATGGGGTTTCTGCTGAGATAAGGGAAGGGGAAAGAAAACCTCCCCGCTTCTGGCGTCTGCGCGGTGACCTGCTGCAGGGCTGGCTTTGAGGAGCTGGTCCCCATCTGTGGGTAACGACTCTTTCTTCCGGGCTGGGCACCGGTGCCCTGCTTCCTGGCCTCGCTTTGCAGCAAATAGCCGATGTGCCCTGGGCATATGCAAAACACAAAGCAAACGCCCCCGTGACTCAGAAGGCATGGAGGCAGGCTCTAACCCCTGCAGAAGCTGCGCTCAAGCTGTAATTTTGAGGATGTGCAAATAAGAAAGGCCTCTTAAAGTAGTGGAGAAGAGGAAGTCCCTTGGGAAGTGCATGTTGAGAGCCTCTAAATGCAATGAGACCGCTGCTGGGGTCCTGACACCCAGCCCGGTGCTCCCAGTTGTGGCTTTGCTGCTGGCGGCGGAGTCACCGGCTGCTGTGGGTATCGCTGCCCAGAGTGAGACCGTTGTGATCGGGGTCTGGGAGGTGGCAGCGGGGGGAAGATGGCTTCCAGGCCACGGAGGCGGATGGCTCACGGGGTGAGTGGCTGGAGGTACCCAGACAGGGTATGCAGCATGTGCTGGGATTCAGCAGCGTGAAACCCTCCTGCGGCATAGAGCCCAGCATCGTGGAGAGCTGGAAAACGCTTTGGTTGTGTCCCCTCTTGCTCAGATATATCTTCCCCCAGAGAAAAGGCTGCCTGCAAGGACGTGGGGAGAAATGAAATCCTCTCACGGCCCAGCTGCGGGAGGGATTGGCCGCGTGCAGTTGCCTCAGCTCGAGGACGGTGGCCAGAGGATGAAAGATTGATGGCCGGGGGCTCGGGTTTCCTGCCGGGAGGCCGAGGGGACGCGGCACGCTGAGCAGAGCATCTGTTTCAGGGAGCATGTATTATTGATCCGGGAGCTGTCAGCGGGATGGGGACGAGTGGGGAGTTCCCGGCAGGTGTGGGCCGCTCTCCCTGTCTGGACACAGCCCCGGCTCCCTCGGTCTCGCACGGCCTGCGCCTTTCTCCTTGCACGACGCCAATCCTGAGGCCGTGTCAGCACCAAATAACCTTGCTGCAAGCTGTGCTCCTGCTCCTGCCTTCACGACTGACTTTGCAACGCCACGAAGCCCTTAACCGGTGTTGGCTCGCTCTCGGCGTAACCCTCTCTCCAGAGCTGCTGGCCGTGCACGCTGCTCTCCCGCCGTGGTGTTTTGCTTCCTAGTGAGTTTCATCCTCTTTCTTTCTTTCCAGCCTGTTCCTCCAACCTGCTGAGAGAACGGGGAGCTCCCCTCGTCCTCCAGCACGCGCTTGCCTCTCCTCTAGCTCCCGTCTGCAGGACGCGCCGCTGCGGTGGCCAGATCTGACCGTGGAGATGCGGACTAAAGCCGGACCCACGCCGGCTCTGGAGATCTCCAGAGCCCCTCCGGCACCCGGGGACATTGGCTCACCGAAATGCACCTGAGCTGCCTTCCCCTGCCCGTGCCCCTTTGCCCCGGGTGCCCTCGTGCCGTGGGCAGCCACCTACCTCCTGCAGCCACTCTGTCTCACGGTGCCGTGCCATCCCCAGGACCCGCCAGCACCGAGGACTTCGCTTGGGCCCTGGGCCCACCCTCTGCAGCTCCCGCTGCCACGCAGCTGCTCTGGGTTCATTACACACAGGGCTCTCGGCCCCAGGAATTGTATCCCGGGGATGTTCCTGCTGCCCACGTCACCCCGCACCTCAGTGCTGCTCCCTCCTCCATCCCTCTGCTTTTCCTCCGGAGCAGGCTGGGGGCTCTCCGTTAATATTTCAGGCACGCAGACTGTCTCGTCGGGTCTGCTATGCCAATTAAGTAGTAATCATGCTGTAATGAAGCAGTTGCTGAGCTCATGCTGAAAGCCTTCACGGCAGCGTGTTCCTCTCCCTTGGCTCTGCATTGCAGGAAACAGAAGGGAATGGCAAAGACACACCAGTGATTTGTTGTGTTTTTTAATTCACTTTTGTTGTTTTTTTTCCCCAAAATGAAAATTGTTCTTAGTTTTATTTTAGCTTTAAGCCAGGAATATCCAAGACCAGCGTTGTTATTCCCTCTCCCTCCTGCTCGGGCAGCGCTGTAGCAAAGCGTAACGCTCATCAGGACCCTTTGGCTCTCGTGCTAGGTTTCCTAGGTGTAGAAACATCTCTTTTTTTCTCCTCCTCTTCCGCCCTGGGAGAAACCTCTCATATCTTCAGCAGCCGCAGCTGCTGCCGGGAGGAAGCAGGCTGTCAGCAGGGGAAGAGCTAAAAATACCCGGCAGCCTCGGTGGGAGCGGGCTGAGTGCTGCTGGGAGAGCTGCGTGCCTCCATGCTGCTGGGGGCCGTGGGGTGGGTTTTGGAGGATGGTCCCGCTCCCGTGTAATCCCCGGGTTTGGCTCTGAGCCCTGCGGCTTGCAAGACACCAGCCTGGGGGCTGTTGCTCCTCTGTGCCTTTTCTCTCTGCAGAAGATGCCCCATCCCTGAAGGTGCCCAAGGCTGGTGGGCCCTGGGCAGCTTGGTCTGGTGGGGGGCAACCAGCCCGTGGCAGGGCCTGGGGCTGAGGGGCTTCGAGGTCCCTTCCAACCCAAGCTATGCTGTGATTGAGAAGGCATCAAGGGGAGGGAGAGCTTCAAGATCTCTGCTCAGGACAGCTCTTGAGCCGGTGAAGCAGATGCTTTATCACATGGGAGGAAGGAACCAGTCTGCCCGGCCGCTCTGTCGGTGCCCCTGCAAGCTGCAGCTCCCTGTGGGGCTTGCGCTTTGGGGCTGCTGCAGCCTAAGGGAAGGGTCTGCGTGGGAGCAGCAGGTTGCTTATCTTTGCAGCACTGGTTTCTGTCTTTCTAGCGAATGCTGGAGCTCTCTGCAGCTTTAAAGTCACAGGGTGGGACCTTCCAAGCGGGGCTCCCTGCAGTAAGCACCCTGCCTCGGTTCCTCTTTCTTTAAAATGGGCGCGTGCAGAGCAGGGCTGGAGCAGAACGCACGCAGCAGCGTGGAAGGGTCTGTTATAGGGCCTGCACCCACGTGCTGCCCTCGCAGGCCTCCCACAGGGCTCTGTGCTGGGCGGCCCCTACCTGCCCTGACCTCTGTGGCTCCCGGTGCGCTCTGACCCCGTGGATCCCTGTTGGTGCATGGCCGTGGCCATCGGGTTTGCTGTTGAGCGGGGTTTCACGTGGGGATGCTGTGTGTCCTGGGGCTCAGCGCTGCCTTCACCCAAGGCACGGAGCAAACCTCCAGCGATGCTTCCACTTCGAGTTAAGCCTCCAGCAGCAGCCGTGGGCTGCCAAGTGGAAACGTCTGCAGCCACAGCTGGTGGCCCACCGTTCTCTCCCATCTGGAGGGCTCAGTTTCAAGCTGGTGCCTCCGCTCTGGGCTCCCTGACCTGCAGCCCTGGGGCTCGGCAGCGTCCCCGCCTTTCCTGACATCCCCCAGGCACCCTGCACGCCAACCTCGCTGCGCTGCAAAGTTAATAAACTTGTCACTTGAGCTCTGCCCGCCTGCACCAGCCAAGCCATCATCTAAATTTGGGTGATTATGTTCACCCAGGCCAAGTATCAAGTTATCTGGATCACATGCGCTCCCAGCTGCTATTTAACTCCGAAGCCTCTGGGAGACGCGGCGCTTTGCTTCCCCGGATGAGGCCAGCTGTTTGGATTTCATGTTATTTTTATTAGAGCGTTTTGGCACCCGTTATTCTTTTTCTTTTTTCCTCTTTTTATTTTTGTGGCCGTTTTTCCTTTGCCTCCTGCCCAGTCGGTGAGCAGCACCCGCCTTGGCCGTTAAATCTGATCGCAATGTTTCTGGTTCTTTCAGCCACCACGGAATTAAGGGACTTCTTCGCCAAAGCCCGAAATGGCTCGGTTCGGCTCATCAAGGTGATCATTGAGGAAGGTAAGCCCCGTTTCTAAGTGCTTGGATTTATGCCGTGTCAGCCTGGTGTTTCTCCTCTTTTCTTTCCTCGTTGCTGGCCAAACGTGCTGAAAGAGGGCTTGCCTTTCTGGAAATGTTGTGCAAAATCCACCCGGGGCTTCTTGGCACGCGGCAGCCTCGAGCAGAGTGCCGTGGGTCCACGTGAAATCCAAGCGCAGCGTTCAGCTGAGCTGCTGAGCCACCCATGGCAACAACAGCCCCACAGCCTCTGCTGGGGCCGCTCTGGGATCCGCAATGACTTTGCATCCCGCTGACTTGGGACCAGCTCTCCTGTGCCCCCAGCCCCGGGTCCTGCTCCTTCCTGCTGCTATTGCACAGGGGGCTGCACGTTGCCCAGTGGCGTGTGTCCACCACAAGGTGCCTTTTGGCCTCAGTTTTTATCGAATAAGCCCAGCGGAGCAAAGCACTGATTGAGCATCCCAGCAGGGACCTGGGAGGTGTAGGTTTTCCATCGCCTCGGCTTCATACAATTGCATATGAATGACTTGTTCCTCACGGGGCGACGTGGCACTGTCCTGCCAGGCTGCTGCCATCGGGATGGCGGTGGCATCGGCCACCCTGGGCCAGAGAGCAGCCAGCCTGCTCCTCTGACAACCATTGTGCTCTCTGATCAGCTTCAGCTTTTAAAAACCTCATCCTTCTGTGAGGGATGGCTCAGATAAGCCCAGGCTGCAGCGCGGCTGTGAGGGCTTGTGCTGCTGGCTCTGGATGGCAGCTGGTGGCAGCAGCAATGGAGACGTGTTACGACCAGTGGAAATCATGTCCCCTTGCTTGGCGGTGCTTTGTGCTT
Source organism: Numida meleagris (assembly GCF_002078875.1). Lineage (NCBI taxonomy): Eukaryota > Metazoa > Chordata > Aves > Galliformes > Numididae > Numida > Numida meleagris. The sequence continues at coordinate 2,686,950 of NC_034419.1, read as the reverse complement.
TGGATCCAGCCCTGCCACCGTGCTGTCACCTCCACGGCCTGGACCGGCCTTGGGCAGCGCTGGCTCCGGGAACACCAACCATGGTGCAGTTTCTGGCTTCTCTGCAGGGGCTAGGAAGGAAAATTTGCCCTGAAGGGATCGAGTGATACTGCAGAGAGTCTGTGGGAGGAAGCAGAACAAGCCACAGAGCAAACAAAGGCTGAAAAGGGTGATGCTGGAGGTGGTCCTATGGAGAATGCTGATGCTGGTGTTGCATTTGTGGAGCAGGCAGTTCTTCAGCCCAGGGAACACCTGGGTGCTGCAGGCTGCTGAGGGCACTGCTGTGTGCTGGCTTGTGCTGCTTCACCTGCAGTGAATTACCTGGCACCAGCTGCTTTGTGCATGGGGTGCTGGGACACCTAGCAGATGGGAATGCCTTGGGGCTGCCTGAGCGTTTGGCCAGGTGAGATTTGTTGAGGTCTCTTCGATTTTGGGGCTTTCCAAAAAGCCAAGTCCTTTTGCTTGTCTGCTTTGTGTTTTTTTTTTTTTTTAAGGGTGCATTGAGGTTTTTATGCTGCTTCTTTCTTTCTTTCTCCAAGCAAGTGGTTTTATTGGAGACAAGGTATTTTCAGCACTCTTCTTCTGAAAGCACAGGCTGGGGATGGCGTCTCTCTGGAGCAGGGCTGATGGAGCAGCTCTAGGCAAGCTGCTAATAGTCCTGCAGCTTTTTGAAGCCTCTTTTCTTCCCTGCAAACTGGGTGGAGGAGCGTGATCTAAAAGCAGCTTTTGGATTTAGGGTGTCCCGCTCTCCAGGGGCAGACCCACAGCGAGTGCAAAACCTCACTGCTGCTCTTCAGGAGCACAGCAACCTGCTGTCCCTGCCTCGTGAGAGCTCTTCTGAGGAGGCTTTGGAGGGTGGCAAGCTTTGCTTGTAGCACGTGCCCCTTCTGCACTGCTTGTCACAGCTGCCATCGTGGGGCTGCGCTGTGCAGGAAATGCCCCATTATGCCACCGTGGGGTGGAAGAAGCTTATCCCAGACCTGGAGTGGCAAACGCTTCGTTCCTCTCCCTGATATTTCTTCTTGTGTTCATACTGTGCCTGCGCTAGCATTTAAATCCCAGCCCCACACTGGCCAGCTTGCTGCTTGCTGCTTCCAGCCCCATTGATGCTTGCGTAGCAGTGGAAAAAATACCCTCTGGACACTTGAGATGCCACCACGTGTGTGAACTACGTAAATCCTTTCCAGAAGCTAGGGCTGTCTGGCAGCACGGCCTGCTGCAGGGGGACATGGCACAGACCCCCAGCTGCTTTTCCCTCGAGCAAGTGTTTTTCCGTCTCTGAGGTTACAGGGAGTCTGATAAGAGCATCTTTGGCTCGTCTTTGGGGTTGGAACTAGATGATCTTTAAGGTCCCTTTTCAACCCAAGCCATCCACGATCTTCCTGACCTGCCCAGCTTTTCTGATGGGAATTTTAGGTTTCTCGGCACCCAATATCTACCGTGCCTGGAGAGGTCCCCACCGAGCCCAGCTGGGGAGGGAGGAGGGATGTGCACATGCATCAAGTCCTTGATCTGTTCTTCTGCAGGGCAGCATCATTTTTGGTGCTGGCACTGCAGCACGCCCTGCACGAGCTGTTCCACCTCCCTGCAAGGTTTGCTGAGCCCTGCCTTTGCATAACCCTCACTTTTCTCCCTTCTCCTTCCAGAACAGCTTGTTTTGGGAGCGCACAAGGAGCTGGCCCGGCGCTGGGACATGGACTATGATGCCTTTGTGCTGCCCTTGCTGGACGAGCAGCAGCCATGCTATGTGCTGTACCGCCTGGACAGCCAGAACGCCCAGGGCTACGAGTGGCTCTTCATCTCCTGGTCCCCTGATAACTCCCCGGTGAGCTCTGCTGTCCCAGGACTTGTGGCACTTGGCCGGGAACAAGCTGGGCAGGCCTCCAAAATCTTCCTTCAATGGCTCCAGGATGTGTAACTGTAGGCCAGCAACGACACCTGGTGGCTCGTAGGCTGGTGCTGGCGTTGCTGTGGTGTGTGAGGTTGGCCCTAGCATACCCCAGGGACTATAAGCCTCAGTGACAGGGGGTTGGCTTGGTACTCCATGTCAGTCAAGGTGGGCTGGGGAGCACTTGCAAAAGTTCTTTCCTGAGCAGGGTTTTGCAGGAGAATGGTGGAGAAGTGCTGAAAAGTGAAGGGAGGCAACATTTTATTTCATCAGTGGGGAATTTTCATTGGAAATGCACGGTCCCTTATGGCAACTCAACAAAATAAAACCAAAACCCTCGGTCCTGTTCTTTTGCAACACGAATGTTTTCAGGATTCCCCATGAAGCTGCTGTCTGTCTGCACAATAAACCAGTGAGCTGTGGTTTGAGGCCAGAGCTCATGAAGGCTGCGGCGTGCATGTGCCTCCATGCACAGCTGTGGAAATAGAGCTGATACGTGCCCACCCTGTGCTCAGAGCAGTCCCCTGGAGCTAGAGGTTAGAAACAGCACTCAGGTAAAAACCAGGTGGTTGTTTCCAGGTACTCCATAGCTCAGTTTTAAGTAGTGCCAATAGCTACAGAGAGCTTTCTGCTCCCTAAGAGAATCTGAAGTCTCTGTATCAGTTTTATTTGTTTTGATTTGTGTGTGTGTGTTTGTGTAATCAGAGCATCCCGCGGTTAGCAGGCACATGGAGGTGACGTTACTCCTTGTTGTGCTGTGGGGTTCCTGGAGCAAGCTGGCTCCCAGGGATGAGTCTCAAATGACAGCACCAGCTGTGGTTGTAGCTACACATGGAAGGGGTGACAGGCTGAGCTTGTAACCCAGAGGCTGAGCTTTGGGAAGGCAGAGCTGCGGGGCAGGAGGTGGCAGTGACCATCAGGTGCCAGTGGGATGGAGGTGACACTCTCAGCCCCCCTGCTTCCTCCCCTGACCATGTTTGCTGTATCCCTCCTCACACAGGTCAGGCTGAAGATGCTGTATGCTGCAACCAGAGCAACGGTGAAGAAAGAGTTTGGAGGGGGGCACATAAAGGATGAGATGTTTGGAACAGTTAAGGTACAGTCGTGGTTCACATAGGGTTCTGTTAAATCTTTTGGGTTCAAACCAGAGCTCTGGGAGCCTACCCAAGGCTCCTGCTGTTGCCATCCTGCCTTGTGGCTGCAATCAGGCCGTGGTCTGCTTTCGTTCTTGCTGTTGTGCTCCCAAGCTTTGCTCCTCAACCAGAGGAGGGCTCACATCAAACATAGTATTTGCATGGGGATGTCCAAGAGCATGACCCACACTGATCTGTCACATTGGCAGGGAGAGAGCCGGAGCACGGCAGCTCAGATCCAGGGTCATAGCCCTGCCCTGACTTCTTGACGATGCTAACTCCCTAATATTTCCCTTCCTGTCCCTCTGTCTGCAGGAGGACGTGTCCCTAAGCGGGTACCAGAAGCACGTATCATCCTGCTCCGCACCGGCCCCGCTGACCGCAGCTGAGCAGGAGCTCCAGCAGATCCGCATCAATGAGGTGGGCATGCCATGGCACCCAGCCCCAGGAGGGCATGGGGCTCAGCCTTTTTTCAGAGGGGGCTCACTCTTACAAAGCTCCCTTGTCTCCCTTGCTTTTGAACCCGTTCCTGAACTCACTGAGGTGGATCAAGCGTTTGCACAACCTCATGGTCAAACTGATGGTGTGAAGAGGAATTTATGGACTCTTTTCCTCACTAGGACGTGAGCTTGGATATCTACTTTGCATGCTGTGATTAGCAATTAGCAGACAGGTTGAGCATGAGGGCAGGCAGCGGTGTCAAATCTTTAGATACTGGGGCAAAACCCAGAGCCGAGTTTGAATTTGAAGGGAAAACAGGAAGGATTCCAGCTCATATTTTGGCTGCAGCAGTGTAGTTCTAGGTTCATCTGTGGCTATGAGGGATGTTGTGCCAAAGGGGAGAGGTCTTAGCCTGAATGTTTGGGGGTTGGTGCTGGAAGGAGGCATGGAAGTGGCTGGATGAGGCCAGGCAAGGCTGCAGCACAACACTGGTCCTGCAGCAGCATGGGACACCCTGTGTGATGCTGTGGAAACCCTGAGGCTGTGAGGAGGATCCCATGGGGTGAGAGGACTGCCTGGAAGCAGTGTTTGGAGGGGGGCATTTCACTGGGAGGTCCTGGAAAGAGCAGTCCTCTCTCTTCCTCCTGTGCTGGGTCTCTGGGGCTCAGAGATGGATGTGGAGCCTGGGAGACACGAAGCCAAGCGGTCTGGTGCAGTTAGTGGCAAGGACAGGGCAGGGGCAGGTCTGGGGACGGTGCCATCCCAGTGCATTGATGTTGTTGGTCCTCTCTTCCCCTCCTTTGCTTTTCCTCCCAAACTGGGAAGGGACCTACCAGCGCCTGGCCTCCTTTCACGACAAGGGGCAAGAACCACATCCCTCTTCCTTGAATGCTGCCTGAACCTTCCTTTCTCTGTAGACCTGGAGAACAGTGGAGTTTATTTCTTGTCCTGCAGCATCGCAGCTGAGCATGTGGTGACAGCCCCAGCTGCTGAGTGGTGCTGGAGCAGATAGGATGAGTGGTTCTGGGGCTTGCCACCAAAGGGTGGTCTTCTAATAGGGCTTGCTGTAGCCATCCCAGCTCCCACCCAGAGGGAGTAGGCAGGATTTGTGCTGGAGAAGAGAGAGCTGATGGTGCCTTGAGACAAGGCTCTGGGCTCTGCTGCTTATTTTGTGGCAACGTTGGGCTCTTCTGGTCCCACCTAGGCCATGACCTTGGCTGGCTGGTGTTGTAGGATTAAGTGCTTTTTCTTGGCTGTGTCTTGCAGGGTGAAGTGGCCCAGGTAAGTGTTGCTCGTGGTGCTTGTGTTCCCAGTGATCTGCTGTGCGTTGCTTCCCACCCTCCTGTCTGCAAGAGGTGGCTCCTGAGTGAGCGAGCTGCCCAGGTTTGGTTTGGTTGGGTTTCATTTTAAAGGTACGCTGTCCCCTGTGTAAGCCTGTAGCACAGCGAGTGGGCATTCTCATCTAGAAAGGGGGAAAAATCACTATTTTTGCCTCTGAATTCGGTGTGAAGCGCCTGGATGCTCAGGCTGCTGAAGGGTCTCTGTCGGTGCTGACCTCCCTTTGTGGCTCAGTGCCACGAATTCAATTTATAGCAAGCTTCTGGAGCAGTGCAAAGCAGAGAGGGGCTATGGGAGCAGCTTTCAGCACCCTGTACAGCAGTGCCTCCATCCTTGCCTGGACGTGCACGTGACTGCAGAGGCAGAGTGCCAGCAAGCTGTCTCCTTGCAGAACACCACGTGTGCTGCTGCACGAGAGCAGGAGGCTGCAGCAGTCGTGTTTGCGGTGCTGGTGCCCTGCTGCTGCCTCGTGTTGGCTCTGCAGAACGCTGGCGCTTCCCCCTCTGTCCCTGTCACCACGGCTGGGGTCAGAGAGCTCTGTGTCCCTCGTAGCTGAAACACTGGCAGTGTCTTCACGTGGGATGACAAAGCGGGCACTAAGGAGTGGCTGTGAGCTGCTCCTCAGCAGCTCTGCGCTTCGGCCGGCTCTTTGTTAGGTCAGGACCCTGAGCTCTGCGAATCCATCCGGATTTTGGAGGTGACACAAGGGACACTGTTTCTTTAAAAGCGACCAAGTGCCGTGCTGTGCATGCCGTTGCCCCTTGCCTGGGATTGCTGCTGGTGGTGCATCTCTTAGCGCGGTCTCTGAGCCTTGCGATGCGCGGTGCCGGCCAGTTTGGCATTTCTCAGTGTGGAAGTACTGGTGTGTCGGGGCTGGCAGCAGGCACCAGTGGGAAGCAAAAGGCAGCAGAGCGGCGAAGCAGGAGCGTGGCTATGGCAGCTGTGCAGCAGCGAGCCCAGCCTTCTGCACTGGGACAGGAAGGAGTTGAACCAGAGTACACCTCTTTACATAGAAGTTGTTCCCCTCGAGAGCTGCCCGGCCCTCTGCAAAGCAAGGAACCCTGCAAGCTTTCTGCTGCAAGATGCGGGCTGCTCCTGCAGTGTGACAGCTGCACGGAAAGGGAGGATGTGCTGAGCCATCCTGCTGGTGGCTGGGGCAGCGTGAGGGAGCTCTCCAAAGTTGAAACCAGAAAATGCATCGTCGCTGTGCTGGAGGCTGTAAGCAACCTATGGGCTAAAAAAATGGTTTTTACATGGAGATTGAGCTGTCACAACCCCCCCCCCCTCCCAAAATGGGAAGTCTTTCTGGAAGCAGCTGCAGGCATTGCAGGCTCAGAAATGCAAAGGGAAACCAGGTTCATCTGTGGGGTGGGGTGGGAAATGAAGGCAAATTAGGAGCTCTGGCCAGCACCCTGCCAGCTATTAGTAGGGAGGGGAAAGCAGAACAAACCCTAATGAAAAGGAGGTAAAACAGCCCCCAGCCCTGCAGCACGAGTGCTGCTGGTGGCTGGCTCAAGCCAAGAGCTATGGGATGCATTGTGGCCATCCCTGTGCGGAGCCTTGAAGTGAGCCCAGTGCTTGTGGCTTTAAAAGAAGGAGTAGGGAATGCTGTGGTGAGGGCTCGTGGCAGAGGCAGCGGTGCTGGAACAACCTCTGGTCCAGGGAGCTTTGCAACTTCACTGTGCTCAGCACTGAAGCGTTTGCTCGTCTCCCCAGCATCATTTAGTTCTCAAGGCGTTTACAGGGGAGAAGCGTGGAGGTCTGGTGTTGGCAGTGGTAAATCCCACGTGCCACACCTCTGCAGGGAAGGGCAATGCAAACCTGCGTGCTCTCAGCATCTGCGTATGCTTGCCCTATCCTTGGCTGTGGGACTGCAGAGCTCCTCATCTTCCTATACTCTGAGCTTGGAAGGAAGCTTGGGCACTTTTTCCCCAAACTTTTAGGGGGATCCCTCTTTTAGGGGGCTTCCTCTTTGTGGGGGAATTACCCCGAGCCCTGTCGCTGTAACTCCTCCGTCCCAGCATGGGTTGGGCAGTCAGCAGGAGGCAGGGCAGGGTCAGGAATGGCCCCGGTGCTCCGGGCTGTCCCACCAGCCCATCCCACAGCCCTGTGCGGGGCTGTCCCTCCCCAGCACCGACATTCCCCATCTCATTGTGTCGCTCTCCATGCCTGCGCCCAGGACCTGCTCTCCCTGGCCTCCAGCAGAGACGTGGTAGGCCTGCACCCTCCCAGCATGTTGGTATCCCCCCCCCCCCCCCCCCCCTTCCCAGCTCCATCCCATCCCTGTGCGGGTGCTGTTGACAGTGTCTCCTCTCCCCCACCCGCAGGATGCCTGCTCACAAGACTCGAGCACGGAGATGGTAGGCTGCTCCACGGGCTGTGTGCTGCATGCTCTGCTGCCCTTGCCCTGCTCTGCCCAGGGGAGCTGAGCCCCGTGCTGGGCTCCCAAAACCACTCCCCGGGGACCTGGTGTCTGAAGTCTGTGTTGGACTTGAGATGGGGATTAGATCACTCCTGGGGTTTTTCCTACTTCAAGTTGGCGACGGGTGGGCTTCTCGTGTGTGTGATTTTCCTCCCTTATCTCCATAAGAAAAAAAGAAAGGGGGGGGGGAGGGGAAGGGGCTTTCCTCCTCTTTGCACCAAACCTCCTAAACTGATCCCACACGAAACCAGCACTTGGTGTGGGGTGTGCGGGTTGGCGCTGCTGTGTGCCTGGGGCAGGTGGGCGGGCTCGGGGGCAGCTCCTCCGCCGTCGGCGTGACTCCGTCTCCCTGTATTCTATGGCAGATGGTGGGGGGCTGTTGCTGCTGCCCATCGCTGGTAGAGTACCCCAGCCCCGAGGAGGTATGCTGTGCCGCTGCGCGTCCCGATCTCAGCCCCTTTTCCCTCCTGCAGGGTCACAGCACGGCCCTGTTCGGGGTGGAGGTGCCTGGTGTGACGCGGCCTGTCCGTCTCTCTGCCTCTTTGCAGTGGCTTTGGTTTCCTGAAGAGGGGATCTGCTTGCTCCGCTGTGCAAAGCGGGGCTGCAGCCTCTGCTTTTTGAGGGCTTGTTTGAGCTGTAGGTCTCTGAATCCCTGCTCCAGTGTGGGCACCTGCAGGTGGCACATTGCGTTCGGGAAGGATGAGATGAAGAGCCAGCAGTGTCGGTTGCAGCACCCTGTCCTGACCCCAGCTAGGAGCTGTCTGCAAACAGCCTTGTGCTGAGAATCATAGAATCACAGCACGGTTGGGTTGGAAGGGACCTCCCAGCCCCAATCCTGCCAGCCTCCAGCTCAGCCTGCCCAGAGCCCCCTCCATGGCCTGGGGCACCGCCAGGGGTGGGCACCCACAGCTCTGGGCAGCAGTGCCACTGCAGCCCTATGAGAACCCTCTGTAGTGCCAAGGTTGGCTGAGATGTTCTTTGCTGGGAGCAGTTGTGTGGGGAGGAGAGCAGAGCTGGGGGTCCTGGGGTTGCACAAACAGGGACAGACTCTGCTGGGTTATTCCTGTACACCGGGAAGCACCACAGCCCCGAGGCTGGTGACATCCTAAATGTTGATGCTGTGTTCCCAGGGAGCTGTGTCCCAAGGATTGCCTCTGCCTGAGAGCTGTGCCAGCACTCATGCACTCGCCCATCAAACCTGCAGGATTCTGGGTTTGGGCTGGGCAGGGGTCCTGCCCCCAGGAGGGTACGGATGCCCTCAGCTGCCGCTCTGTGCCCTGGCAAATGCGAGCACAAGGATGCGCCTTCACCCTGGGGCAGCTGGAGATGGCACCTGGCCCGTGACCACCCTGATACTCAGCACTATTTCTGTTTGCAGGTGAAGACGGAGATTAGCGTGGAGAGCAAGCACCAGACCCTGCAGGGCCTGGCCTTCCCCCTGCAGCTGGACGCGCAGCAGGCTATCCAGGCGCTGAAGCAGAAGAAAATCAACTACATCCAGCTGGTGAGTCCCTGGCACGGCTCCCCCTGCACCTCCAAGCACCCCTTGCTGCGGCACCTTGCTCTCTTTTGTCCCTTTTTGTCAACCAGAAGCTGGATCTGGAGCGGGAGACCATTGACCTGGTGCACACGAGCCCCACAGAGATCGCTGACCTGCCCAAGAGGATCCCGCAGGACTCGGCTCGCTACCACTTCTTCCTGTACAAGCACTCTCACGAGGGAGACTACCTGGAGTCTGTTGGTGAGCGGCAGCTGCTCAGAGCCCCTGGCTTTGCCCTCAGCAATGATGCGAGTGGTTTGGTTGGGGGGGGGGGGGAGGTCTGAATGGATTCCCCCTTGCCATGCCCCCCAGGGGGTGTCAGCAAGGCTTTGGGGGCCCAGAGAATGTGGGGAGTGCACAGCGTGGGGTCTGAGCACTGGGCACCGGGGAGGATTTCTGCAAGGGGCTGCTGTGTTCAGAGTATGGCAGTGGGAGGGCCTGGCCTGTGTGCCTGAGTGGGTCAGGACTCTTTGGATTGGAAAAGCCCCAAAAAGCCAGGATCTGGCTGCTCCCTATCCCTGCGCCTGGGCAGCACTGAGCCTCGTTCCTCTCTCACAGTGTTCATCTACTCCATGCCTGGGTACAAGTGCAGCATCAAGGAGCGCATGCTCTACTCCAGCTGCAAGAGCCGGTTGCTCGACACCGTGGAGCAGGAGTTCTGTCTGGAGATAGCAAAGAAGGTGAGTCCCTACCTCCTGGAGGTGACATGGTTTTGACTGGGGTGGGGCCTCAGAAGTCAGGGAAGCCTCGGGCATCACGGGAGTTGTTTGACAGCGGCCTAGAGAAAAGGGGAACGGTCTTGCACTGACCTCCCCAACCCAGCCCTAATGGGCATCCCCAGCATCTGTGGTTTTGGTGAAGATTTCTATCCGGTGGGAGAGGATGGAGTTCCCTGGTTGAGAGCTTCGGGAGTGAAATGACCTAAATCTTTGAGTCGTTTGACCACAGCACTTGACATGGTGGGCATATGGAGGCCCCTTCGCTTCTGCTCTTTGGGACCTTGGTCGAGACCCACCAGTGTCCTCGGGAGGAGTGCAGGGTGGCCCTGAGGGAGCAGGCATTGGGGCGGGCTGCCCAGGGAACGTGGTGCAAGCCCAGCTCTGGAGGTATTTACGAGATGTGTGGATGTGACAGCAGGGGACGTGGCTTGGTGCTGGGATTCTGTAGGTCAGCTTGGTCGATGGACTCGATCCCAAGACCTTTCCCAGCTCAGCCAGTTCTCTGAGATGTGGAAGCTGCTGACACCCCGTTTCCCTGTGCAGATTGAGATCGACGATGGCGCTGAGCTGACGGCGGAGTTCCTGTACGACGAGGTGCACCCCAAGCAGCATGCCTTCAAGCAGGCCTTCGCCAAGCCCAAGGGGCCCGTGGGGAAGCGGGGACAGAAGCGGCTGATCAAAGGGCCAGGAGAGAACGGCGAGGACAGTTAGATCCGGATGAGGCAGGGACGGGTGGTGAACGGACAGCATCCCCCTGACGTTTCCCAGCTTCCACCCCTCCGTTCCAGGCCTTTCTGCTGACCTGGGGATCTTTCCCTCCATCTCAGCATTCCCCTGCCCTTCTTTTCCCTTTTTCATTCCTTACTGAGCATCAGGACGGGCTGTTTCTCCCGGCGCAGAGCGGTGGGATGGGGACAGGCTGTAGGTGTTTGTGTTTCTTTCTCCGTGTCCTTGTGCAAGCCTGGGGGCAACACAAGCCTGGGGAAGCACGGCAGCATCAGGACCATGTCCCCGGCCTACTCTGGTTCCACCTGGGACCGCAGCTTTCCCTTGGTTTACCTGTGCTGAGGGAAGGACTCACTCATCTGCAAGCTGCTCTATGCAAAGGAAGGAGATGGCACCCGGCGTTGATTTCACAGCAGATAACATTAAATGCTTCTTTCCCTCCTCCCTCTTCCTACAGCCTTTGCTAAGCAAAGCCCCACTGTGCAAGCCCTATGGCTGCCTAAGCCTTGCCAGGCTGCAGCTCAAACCCATCCCTCGAGGGGGGACTTGGCTGCTGCAGCCATGGCGCCTGGCAGGAGCATTTGTCCCTGGTGAGAGACAGCCCCGTGTTCTATCTGGATTTGCCTTTTGGGGAGTACAGATGCTTCCCCCTTCCCCTCTCACTCCCAGCTGTCTTACAGGGCAACCTTAGGGCCAGGGCCCTGGATGTGCAAGCAGCAGCTGCCTGGTTCCTGATGCTGCTGTTGGCTTCCAATACAGCCACTCCATGCTGCTCCCACCCGGCTCTAGGTCCTTGTGCCTCCTGGGCTGGGCTGGCTGTGAAGCCCCATGGGTCTGAGCCTGGTCCTCGGGGCCGGCGGGGCACAGGGATGTGGTTCAATGGGTTTTGAAGCTAGTTTCTCATGGGCGTGGGAGGAGGAAGGGCAGCACCCAGCTCTGCTTCCGTCCTGTCTTGGCACAGGACAAGGTGTGAGCTCCACTTGACCTTGGTGAAAGGTTTCTGGGCCTGTTGGCAATGTTTGGATCCCCTTTCTGACCCTCCAAGGACTGCCTTTTTCCTTGGAGGGAGCTGTTACAGCCTTGCCTCAGCCTCGTGGATGGGTTAGGGGCAGGAGCCAGAACCCATTCCATGCCATCCCTGTCCCCTGTGCTGTCTGTCATTGTACTTCATCCTCCCCCATTTGCTTCATCCCTATCCCTGTGCTTTATCAGCAGAGGGATGTCTCGGTGTTTGTAGTGTGATTGCAAGGCAGGGGCTGGGGCTGGCCTGACTGCTCCTTTAATTCTGCGTGTTGTCATCTGTGGGATGAACCTCTGGTCCAGGCCGGCACCCAGGGGCTGGGGGGGGTGGCTGGACATTGCCACTTGCAAGGAAAGGAGGTGGGAAATGGGATAAAGCCCTGAGCCCTGGAAAGGCCACCCAGCTACCACCTCTCCTGAAAATCCTGTGGGCTGCCCCAAATCCTGGCACGGGGAAGGCCGCCGCCAAGGGAGGGCCAGCTGGGGTTTGGTTGTGCTCATAGTGTGGAGGACATCGCTGGCCACCAAGGGCTGTCCCCAGGGGCTGAGTTTGGCGCTGCGGATTTGGCTTTTCTAGAGGATCTGGGGAGGAGAGCACCTTGCTGCTGGGTACCAGCGAGGTCTGCTTCCCCCACGGCACCGGGCAGTGGTAACACCAGGGCTGCCCCTGCCCTTCCCCACTCACCGGTGAATGTGCCGATGTTGCCTTGACCGTGTTGGGGTGCCCCAGCGAGGGGGGGGGGGGCTGCGAAGCCTGGGGGGAGCGGAGCACACTGTACTGAATGCTGTATTTTCTAAAGAATAAAGTATTTTTAAAACAGTCTGCTGCCCTGCCGCTCTTTGGGGTCTTCTGTGGTCCCAGGGTTCGGGTATTTACCGGGGGTAAAGCTCCCCTGCTATTACCGCTGTCATTAGTCCTGGCTGGGATGCCCACCGTGCTGGTGGCAGCGTCACCACCGTGATCGTGCTGCCTGCAGCTGTGGCAGTGAGGAAGAGGAGTCAGCCAGACTCCCATGGGTGCTGGCTGCTGACACCCATTGGTGACAAGCCCTTGCCCCCCCCCCCCCATGTCCCTCGGCCACGCTGGAACGAGTGGCTGTGCAGCTGCACGCCGCCTGTTGGCACGCATTGCCAAGGCGTGCGTTTCTTTGCATTCAGGATGTTTTACTGCACTTGCACTTCCAGGAGCTGTGCAAATAATAGGTTGAGAAATGGGGGAACGTGCAATTAGGGCTAGGCAACACTCCGCTGGCTGAGTACTGTTGCCGCTGTGGGTCTGCAGGCAAATCTTGGTGGTGCCTTCACACCTCGTCCTTGCTTACTCCGTCAGTGCTACGGCCCATTTGTCCCCAGCTTCAAACATCTTTTACCCATTACTTCCTCTATTATTTTCCAGCAACCAAACTCGTGCTTACACAACCCGCCATTCAAGCTTTGTTTGCTGGGAAACAATCTGTGTTTGTTTTTTCATTCTTTGTCCTTTTTCAATAGGGGAAAAAAAACGTATCCTTTCCATGTGTCATTGGCTTTGTCACTCTTTGCAGCCGTGATGCTCGTCCCTGCCCGCCTCTCACTGCGCTCTGGCCCTACCTTCACCCCTTGCTTACTGGTGCAAGCAAAGGGAATGCACCGCAATGGACGTGAACGAGTGCAGAGGCACCGACCACCACCTACTGAGGCTCCCCGTGCTCCTGCCATTGCAAACAGGTTGTGGGGCTTGGGATGCTCTGCTGGGAGAGGTTGGTGGATGGCCTGCAGGTTTTTCATCCGACGTCTCCGGTGACAGCCCCGCTGCTGCTAAGAGCTGCAATGGAGCTGCACGTTCACGCAGCCTTAGCCACAAGCTGCTCGCTGCAAGGCAAGGCAAGCAGGGTGGGGCACGGCGTTTTTCTCCCAGAAGCACCGGAAAATTCCTAAGATCAGGTTAATGCCATGGCAAGGGAAAGCTGAGCCTTCCGGAGCAGCAAAGCCACGCTTGCCTGCCCCATGTCTGGTGGTGGGTTTGAGCAAACTCCTTTATCCGCTGCCTTGTTCAGCAATGGAGCTAAAGCACGGTGTTAATCCCACAGCCTGAGGGCAGGTGGTTCCCTCCCTGCTCAGAACACCTGCACGAGGCCCAGGCAGCAGCCACTTGTTTACAGGGAGCTTCAGTACTGGGGAAATGCAGTATTTCTAAAGGATTTCTTCCAAGAGAAGCAGCGTGCCTCAGTACACGTGTAAATTACCAGTGATTGGCAGTGGATAGAGGTGTTGACTTTGTGGCTATTTGTGATATTAGAATGGAGCCTCATGGCCCCTTCGGAGCATGCCTGCAACCACAACAGCAGGGGTGCATTGGTTTGTTACAGCCTGAGAACAAGAGTACCCAGAGAGGAGCTGTGCAGTGACTTGGGGAAACGAGTCTGCAGCAGTTACAGGACATGCCTGTGCATGAAGGAAGCAGTGCAGGGCTTTGCTTGGGCCTTCATGCCAATACTGCCCTCTCAACGCCTGCCTACACCCATGGAATCACTTCCCCCTGACTACAGTATGCATTCGCTCTTCCTGAGAGCTTTGTGCAGGCCTGTTACCCAATTTGCCATGCAAACCTTCAGTGGTTGCAAAAGCAGCAGTGTGAGACCTGTCCAAGACCCGAATGATTAAGGACTAGTCACTGACAAGCAGTTTTTCCACTAAAGGTGTGCTCTGAGACACAGGAATACAGACTTGATGGGGACTGAACCAACCATGAACAACTCTCCCTCTCCCCACGCTGTGGGGGTAAGCAGGGCTAGATCCCTACAGAGCACAAGGATAAAGCAATGGGAAAGCAAAAGGGAGCACAGGCAGACTGAGAGCTTCCATGTAGAGGAACTGTAAGTATCTCAAGATCTTCTCTTTTCATAATAAGCTTATCCCTTGTAAAGAAGTAGGAAGGTGTTTTGGCTTACACTCATTGAAGAGACAGTGCTCTAGCTGGCAGTGTAGAGCACTTTTTATTCAATGGGATGCCCTTCTCACCACTGGCACTCCATCTTATGGAGCCCAAGCAGAAAAGGAATAAAAATACAACTGGACAGGAGCTCTAGAAATTTATTTTCAGAGCGTAGTGCTTCAACTATGATTAAAATGCTTAAGTAATTTAAAAATGCTACTGATTGGGTATGAGAACTAGATAAGAATAGGATTAACACTGTTACTTTCATGCACTGAAAGATACTAGTTTGCTCATGCCACTGAAGTAGGATTTTTCCCTTTCGCTCATCACTTCAAAATGTAGAGGTCTTCTGCAGAAGTTGCATTCAGCTGAAGAGTGTGGTTTCAGCTCCAGCCCCACATCCTTCCACGTAGCCAGCAGCTTTTCTGTTATAAACAAGTTCACCAAGATCACATCTCAGAACATCAGATTACTTCAGCCAAACACAAATGTCAGAATGCTTATTAGCCCAGGAAAGGAAGAGATACAGGAATTGTCAGAACAGTGTAATAGGGCTGCAGTCAATCTTTTCTCATTAAGGTTGTTTGGACAATGAACAAGCAGCCCCAGCAGCAGTGACTGGGTCAGAACTGGCCAGATATGGGAATGCAGTGGGAGTGCACAGTATTCTAGGTCAGTCTGCTGGCTTTCACTGCTCATGCTCAAAGCCAGTTAAGTGCACAAGTGCAGGACATGAAAGCTGCAGCGAGCATTATCCAGCTAATGCTATTTAAAATTTAATCATTTTCCAGTCTTATCTTTAAGATAAAGATTGCATAAGCAGCCCAGACTTTTCACCATACTGAAGCATGCATCCACTCACCAAGAAAGTAATTCATCATCTGAGGGGTGTGGTGAGGTGTAGGAGCAATACGTAGCAGCTCTTCTCCACGAGGAACCGTGGGGTAGTTGATTGCTTGGACATAGATGCTGTGCTGGCTCATCAGCTTGTCACAGATCTCTGTATTTTTAGCAGCATCCGCAACCTGAAGTTCCAAACTTGAAGTTTTAATACCAACCAGAATATGCAAGATAGCAAAGTTGTCAGCCCAACTTCACCAGCCACAGGAGTCAAACATGACAAGCCTTCCTTCTGCCCACTAAATAGAATACCCATCAGACATAGAAACTGATGAAAGCTTCCACTCTAGGGCCTCTGCAGCCTAAGCAGATAACTGCTTATACCAGAGTTCTTTTTACTGGCTTGTTCCTAGCCTCTATGCCTAACCTATACTTTTAGGCCGAGAGTTTCATACCCTATCATTTTGCTTTACAAGATTTACAGAGGGCTGAAGTCGATTTAATCACACCTTTATTCTTCCATCAAGAAAGGTAAGCCAGACTTATGGCAGATAAGTAGGACAGAGCTTGAACTTAATGAGTGTTTATTAATACTGGGAAACAATCTGATCATAACCACAGACACAAGCACCAGAGCTCTGTATCGGAGATCTTGAGTACTCACCCTTATTGGAATGATGTGACTTGGGCAGTGCACTACAGGAAGCCCTGCATCCATCAGCATTTGTCTCATGAGCTTCACATTGCGTTGGTGCTGGCGCCTCAAAACTTGGCCCTCAGCACTTTTCAGAGTTCGGACAGATTCCAGGGCACCAGCCAGGAGCATGGGGGGCAGGGACGTGGTGAAAATAAAGCCAGCAGCGTACGAACGAACAGTGTCTATCAGAGCACTCGTGCTGGAGATGTATCCTCCCACACAGCCAAATGCCTTACCTAAAAAACAGTTTACACATTAAAAATGTAAATAACCCAAGCTTATCCCTGCCACCTATCAGAATGGCTGGAACTACAGCCTTGGTTCTCCCTTGAAGGAATGAGTTATTTTGACTACAGAAAGTGCATGGCAGGCAACAATTTCAGGCCCTCCCTCTAATCTTGTCTGTACTCAGTACATGGTGCAGCTTTGTTTCTAAACCAATCCTGATAACATCTATTTAGTTCCTACATAGCAAGGACAGTTCAAGACCACCTCAAACACTCAGCTTCTGATGTGCGGGAAGACCCCAGAAGCACAATCAAGCACAGTCTTTGGTAGTGACCCGAGAAGATCAACACTAAGTCTCTCAGCAGATTTAAAGTAATCTGTTCCATAGATGCTGGAAATAGCCCACACTCCTAAGGAGCACGCATGGTGGTTAGTCTGTGTGATCAGTGTGTTACTTTCCAAATAGGGGGATGCTCTGGTACCCAAGCAGAGCCAGACATAAAACCAGGGTGTTGAGGGTTACACCCTAATGAAAACAGAAGTACAAGGCTGTAAGAGCTCAAGCCACAAACTTTCCTGTAAGCTGTATTTATGTTTCAGGAGCTGTTGTTTAAACAACTTTCGAATTTGCAGCAGTAAACTCACCGCCAAGCTTGCATTCTCCTCAGATAATAGCAGTTGCTTCAGCTCTTGCCAAGTCTTTTTACGTAACCCCCCCATCTCAGGTTTCTGGATTAGGAACACTCCATTTCACATAGAAGTACCATGTACAGAGCACTACCCTGCTAGCTTTCTCACCTGAATTGACTCAGGACTCTTTTTCCTAGCTAGTTTAGAACAAGAATGTCTTAAATCTTTTAGGGTAGCAAAGTAAGTAGCTTAACAAATGCTTTCCAAACTGGGACGTACTTAAATCCTTCGGGCTTTTTGAAAAATACTAACCCCTGCCCCCCCCACAAATCCTTAGCAAGTTCATTTGAATAGACAGATTTTGAGTTAACCCACTTAATTTGGCTGCTCAGAAGCTTTACTGCCTTAGAATAGGTAAGCTTCTGTGAAACTGCCAGGCTGTGCATACCAAGCGTTCCAGAGATGATGTCCATCTTGTGCATGACTCCATCCCGGTCCCCTATCCCACCACCTCGAGCTCCATACAGCCCCACAGCATGCACTTCATCCACAAAAGTGATTGCCCCATGCTCATGGGCCACATCACACAGCTCTTCCAGAGGGCAGACAGCACCTACAGACCAAAGCAGTAAAACACAGTTTACGATCCCCTGTACTCAGTTTGGACAAACATGACACTTCCAACCCTTCCTTTTAGACCCAAAATACAGATAGAGCAGCCTATGTCACCTTACCATCCATGGAGTGCACGGTTTCAAATGCAACAATTTTAGGGGTAGATGGATCAGACTTCTTCAATAGCTCTTGAAGATGGTTGACATCATTATGGCGAAATATGTGTTTGGGCACCCTGCTGTTTCGAATCCCTTGGATCATGGAGGCATGGTTTCCAGAATCAGAGTAGATCTCACAGCCTGAGGGAGCAACCCAGTTACACATCAAGTACAGAATGCATTAGCTAACGCCCAGCATCATTTTATATACCATAAGCACTCAAGCAGCAAGGATAGCATGTTCTAGAAAGTAATGCTCTCAATCAGAAGAGCAGATCATGAAGCAAAAATATTTAAGGTTTATATTAGGTGCTTAAACTAATACAAACTTGAGACTAAGGAAATACAGGAGGTTCTTCCAAGTCCTTAATATTTTATGTAAGTAACATTGTATGTAAGAACTTCTGAAGTCAAAGCAAAAAAGCAAACCCCTCCTGAAGGGATAGAGAAATTCACACCCCCAGGTGGGAGCACGCTGAATTCCTCCTGCCTGCTTCTCAAGTGGCATTTAAGTGAGGGAGCAGAAGATCCTGTGCGTTTTCTCCAATTCTTTCTGCAGTGAAGGACTCCTGGACCTCTGGCTCAGTACTATGATTTGTAGGAGCTGAACACAGCTTGAATGCAGCACTTGACAAAGCATACTTTGCTGGTTGGGTACAATGAATCCTCACTATATAGACAGCCACCTGGAAAGCATGCTGCCAGCTGCTTAGGACAGGGCTGAGCTTCGTGGTAAACACAAGATACAGTTTATTCTCACCTGGCAGCATTTTAGCAAGAGTGAAGAGGGTGGAATCATTGGCTACAAAGCAAGATGAGAACAACAAGGCTGCATCTTTTCCATGAAGATCAGCCAGTTCTTTTTCCAAGTCAACATGAAATTTGCTTGTTCCTGAAATATTTCTTGTGCCTCCTGCTCCAGCACCATGTTGTTTCAGTGTATCCCTACAAAGGGCCCAAAAAGATATATTAGTGATGTTAATATTCATCTGTGCAACAGATGTTCTCAGCAATATCCTTAAATCATCTTCTTAAAAAGGAAATAGGTGCAAAAAGCTGCTGTTAGCTTTAGAGGTCTTCGAACAACCTGCACAACTCAGGTTCACTGAACTAAAGAATCAGTTACTAGGAATAGCTGCAATATACCATCCAGTTTAACTGGTAGCATTTGGGGTTTCAGAGGAAAAATGAAAAAGAAATGGGGTCAAGGACTGACAAGTAAATCTTGCAGCCCTGGAATCAAATATTAAATTACCTACACTAGCTCAAGCGTAGAGCATAAGCTTAATTATACCAAGAACAACAACAGAAGCAGCTTATGTAGCATAGTGTAATCAATTCTTCAGAAGTCTTCTTACAGAAGCTTTTGCAGAGCACCTTAGCCTGTAGGCGTCTCTTAAGAATGCAGCCCTACTCACATCACTGCTCCGCACACGCGAGGATGACGACTCATGCCCAGGTAATCATTGCTGCACCAGACAGACACCTCTTTCTTGGTGATCAGGGAATCAGAGTAGTCATCTGCCATGGGAAAGATCTGTGCCTTTCGGTTCACCGTTTTGAATACTCGATAGGTATGATCTTTCTTCTTCTCATCTATCTTTTTCTCAAAGAACTGATCATACTGGAAGGTGGATACAGCTGAAATGAGACAAAGACTTTAGCACACGGGGAAAAAAAAAAGTCACAAGGGATCAGGCCTGCGCGGGTATTGCCAGATAATCTTACATTTTGGCAAGTTATCCTGAAGCAGATGAGACACACTTTCAGGTCTTTGCTTCAGCATAATATCCTTAAACTTCTTGAGCAAGCCACTCTGCTCTTCTCCCTCAGACTCAGTGTTCCTCACCACGGAATTAGTTGGTATTTTGGCAAATTCTTTACCTACAGATATCACAGTGAATTACAGAGAGCTAATCAGTTTGAAATAGAGGTATTTAAATTAAGTTGAATTCAGCAAGGTAAACTTTTAATAACTCCTCATTCTTTAGAGAGCGCACGCCTGAATTTACACACTCCTGCCAAATTCAGCTATTGCACTGGCTTGTAATTTGGATTAGAAAGGTTTTCATTTTTGTCCCATACAACACAATCACACCACAACACGTAACTTCCTTTCAATACATTTGGTTCATCGTGACTCAGAGCCCCATCCTACAGAGCTACAGCACTCATCTGAACGAGTTGGTACACAGCTAACTGAAGGCAGAGTTCTAGCTGGCAGCCTCCTTTCCACCTCCAGAACTTTGTTCTGTTAGTAGAGTTTTTTTTTTTAAACACTGCCACTAAAAAGAAAAGGAAGAAAACAGACTTCCTTTTGAGACAGATTGTAAGGTTTTACTGATAGTGGTGAAAAGCTTCCTCCTTGAAGGAAGGAAGCATCAGGATGGCAAGTCAGCCAACACCCTTTAGCTCCACAAAACAAAGAGCTGTTGCTCACTTGCTTTCCAGGTTAGATTTGTGCTGCTGTTTGCACAGTACCCTGATTCTTCTATCTCTGTATATACCACCCTTGTCTATAACAGCACTCTGGTAAAGTTCTCTTGTCCCAGCAACCTGCTTGGGTGAAAAAATAACTGATTCAAACACTTAGAACCAGGGTATCAAACTATGGCATACAAGATTTCTGCATGAAGATCACCCACGGCAATCACTGCACAATACTGCAAGCACACCATTAAATCTGCATTCTCCAACAACTTTTTATTGCAGTTTACCAAGTTACCCACACAAGGTATCCAGTGACTGCTACACTTGGCATGGGTTAGAGGAAAACAAACACCAAATGCTCTCAGAAGAAACAAATGCATCAGCAGACACAATACATACCTTTCCTGTCCACCTGCATTTCTTTCACATCCTCCTGCAGTTCCAAGCTGGCTTTGCAGAAGACATTGCTGCTCTTGTGGTTCATCTGAGCCGCCAGGAAAGGGCATTTTGTGGCAGAGCTCTGGCCAGCAGCAGCAGGTGGGTGGCCAGCAGGAGGCTGTGACCCACCTGCGTTCTGCTTGGCCACTTCTTTGGCATTTTTGGCCACTGAGGGGGGCACAGAGAAAAGAAAGCACTTCAGCTTCATCATTTTAACAGCTGTTTGAGCTTTTCTAGACACTTCTCTAGAAAGTCACATAGCACAAGTCATTCAGAGTTATTTAACTGGGCATTCACACACTATTTCTACAAGCGTGAAACCCCAGTAACACCTAAGGAACACCTGATTTAGGATGCTAGATACAGCACCATACCCTTCTGAGGTCAAAGTCCCTCATTTAACCCTAGAAAGGAGATTCTTACTCTTAGCACAGGTGTTTTCAGCCATCAGCACCTTCCCCACAAGCCTCAGCCCTTGGGGCCAGGACAGGCCCCCTCAAGGCGGGATACGGGACTGCCCCAGCCCATGCCAGCCTCACCTCCTGGCTCACTCACAGCTGCACCGACCCCACAGCAGAGCTGCCCCCCCCCCGATCGCACCCACGCTCAATGACCGCTGAGCCTTAAAGCATTAAGCAACCCTCATCTAGAAGCCGGCTGTTCGGGGAGCCTCCTCCAAGACACGTAAAGATCTGAAGGGCAGCGCGGTCCCCACACAGCGCCGGGCCCGTACTCACCCGGCTGGGCCGCGGGGGTCTCCTCCACTTGCTGCCCGCGGGCGGCGGAGGTGGCGAGGCCTCGGGCAGCGGCCGGCGGCGCGGCCTCCATCATTTTGGGACAGTGCTGGGCATAGAAGAGCAGGGAGGGCCCGGCCTTCTGCAGGAAGGCCTGCGAGACGCGGGCCATGAACGGGCAGCGCCGCACCACCGCCTCCATCCTTCCTTCTGCTGCTGCTGCTACCGCCGACCGGACGTGACGTCACACACCCCTCACCGCACCGCCAGCGAAAAGCGAGCAGCGTCCCAGCGGCCAGCGGCCGCCCTTATATAGCCCTGCCGGAGCCGCGCAGGCGCACTGAGGTCGATTTGTGCCCCGCCCTAAGGGGGCGGGGCGTGCTGAGGGAGGAGGCGGGGCTTGCACTGCGCTCGGGGCCGTGATTGGCCCCAGTGGCCTTGAGGGGCCGTGATTGGCACTAGTGGCTGTGAGGGGCCCCAGTGGCTCTGAGGGGGCCGTGAGGGGACCCCAGGGATGCGCTAGCGCGGTTGTGGCTGGTGGCTGCCGGATCCCGGCCCTCACGCTTTGCCTCCAACCGGCACAAATCTCACAGCTTCTCCCCAATCCCCCTCCATTTCCAAGGTGTGATGCCGCTGGTTTTGGTAATAAGGAGCACTCTTGTGAAAACAGCGCAGCAGCGTGTAAAATTGAGGCTGCGTCCTCTGGCTTGCAGTGAGCGTTAACGTTAGGGTTTTTTATCAAAGAATGCTTACAGGTAGTAACGAGAGAAGGAGCTCTCCGTGTAGACGTGGCCGTCCCGGCACTGTTGCTGTAGGGGATACGCCGACTGCTGAGGTGTGACAGGAATGGAGGAGAAGGGCAGCGATGCATTTCTTCCTCATCTTGCAAAACCTTGGCAGAAGGCAGACTGCGGCTGGCCCCGCCGCCTGTACCTTCCCCAGCCCCCAGGGGTTTGTGTTACACGCCTCAGCTGTTTGTATTTCACAAAATGTAATGGTCCGTGAGCTCCTGAAGCCTGAAGACCCCAGCTCTGGGTTTCAGATCACCGGCCTCCTGCATTCAACCATCAGCATCTGTCTCCTTACCCGGACGTTTTGAAGCACACCCGTTGTTTTTAAGCATGAGGGGACAATCAAAATCCTAACCTGCAGCTGTCTGAGAAGCATTTTTAAAGCACGGGGTTGATATCTCTGAACCTAGGGGAGTTCTTAGTTAATTTTATCTTAATGAATACCAGTTCTAAGGATGGAAATCCAGTTGCATATGCTGTATTTACATTCTGGTGATGGGATTTTTCCTTTTCCTCCCACTCCTTCCTTATCCAGTGACCGTGCTGCTTGGCTCAGGACAGAGGGAACGCTCGTTTCGCTGTAAGATGCACCAGAGAGGTGTTGTGCAAGCAGGCTGGCAAAAGGCTGTGGAGTGTGGAGCTCATCCCCGTGGACACCTGCCGCAGCAGGTTCAGTCCCACAACAATCTGATAATGCTGCTCTATCCTTCTTAATAGCAGCACCTCAGCTTGTTGCAAGGTTGAGGGATGAAGTGTGTTAGTCTGCTCTGTCGCTGGAATACAGAAACTCTTGGTTTTGTATTCAAGAGTGCACGTCAGGTTTGAAGCCTGGAGACCATCTGTGTTCTACTCAAACTTGATTCAAGGTTGGAAGCTGAGGCAGCAACCTTGGCTATGGTATAGAGGTCTCCAAGTGAAGCAGAGCTCTCAGCTTTGCTGTCAAGCTTTCTTGCAATCTGTGCTATTAATCAGATGTGATTATAACACTTCTTTAGAGCTTGGTTTTGGCGTATTTCTTTAACCTTGCACATGACAGGAGTTGCGCAGAGCTAAACAGCAATGGAATGACATTAACTTGACCCTTGTCTTGGACGGTTACTGGAGGAATGTGTCCTTGTCAGTGCACAGAGATTATTTTGAACTCCAGGACCAAGAAAACGGGGGTGAATCCAGTGGAAAAAGGTAAAGGGTGTCTTTTCAGCACTGACCTTATTGCCAGACCTTACATGTCGAAAGTGAAGCAAATACTACTAAAGCTGCCATTAATTAAAACTTATTAGGGTTTCGACGGATTAGTTTCGTGGTATGTAATTGTGGCAATGTATTACTATCATCCTACAGGGCTAAGGAGAAACTCCCTTGGACTGTCACACAACCTCCCTTTGCCACACTCCAGAAAGAGGATTTGGGGACTGCACCTTTGGGCTGAATGAAGAACAGAGAGCTCATCCCTGGCTTCCATAGCCTGCCCTGGGGAGCGGGTGGGTATGGGAGACTGATTTCTGTAGTTGTCCATGAAGAGCTGCTGTGAAAGATGGGCTCTTTCATGATGCTGGTTTACCAAACAGCCTCCGGTGGAAGTTAGCTTCGGTACTTCCCTCCTGTCTCTCTTCTGTTGAGCAAGTTTTCCCAGAATTCCCAAAAGCAACATTGGATGCACAGTACATTTCCTTCACTCAGTCCCACATCTGTCAGCAATTAGCTCCTTTCTTAGAATTTTAAGGGGTTTTATGCTTTTGAGGGATCATTTAGACACTTCATGAGAAAAGCAAGAGCCGAAGCCTCTCTGTACTCAGTCTGTGCAAACCATAGTGTATAACTGTACCGCTAGCAACATTTAATCCCTTTTTCCCACTTCTCCACCCAGAGCAATGCACATTCCTCCTTTTTTCCCACCCAGTTAGTATCACGAGAGGGCAAGCCAGAAAAACAACCCCCCCCTCCCCACACACAAGCCACGCTCTATATTGAGATCTGAATTTTCTAAGGGAGTGGATGTGATCTTGACATCTGGATTAAATCCAGACTCAAATTCCAGGCTCAGATCTGGGAATTCCACTTCCAGTGCTGAGAACAGCAGTTCTTGGAGAACTTAGTTTACCTTTTAAGGCAAAATTCGAGGGTTGCGAGAGTAGTTGCATAGCGAAAATTCCTCCCGTGCTGAATTTCTTTAGCAGATTTTCCCCATTTGGATCCAGTGCCCTCCATGTGTTTCTCACAGGACAGAAGAGGAAATCTCACTTATCTCCAAGACCAAGCGCCTGAGTGCTCCTTATATTAGGGGCCAGGAAGGAAGGACAGAGGCGAGAGGGCAGGGAAAAGACTTTGCTCTGAGGTCACAGCTTTCTCCAGCTCTCTGTAATCTGAGTTTCCAGAAAGCAGTTCCAGATCCCTGAAGCAGATAGTTTGGCCCTATCTGTACTGGAAGGACAGTTAGCAGGGGAGAGAAAGGTGTGTGTTACTTCTGTATCTGATGAGAGACACTCAAGTCACGCTTGCACAGTGGAGCATCTTTGCTACACCATGCAGCACTAGTGAGATACAATCACTGCTTGCACCTGCGTTAGTGTGGGCATTGGCATGAAGGTGGGTGTCAGAGCAGAGATGGGAATGGAAAGGTCCTTGAAAACAAGAAGTCAGTACACACTAATGGAAATGGCCTGATGGGGCTTTGGGGCTGCCTCTTTTAAAGCAATGTCAGTGTTAAGGCTTCTGTGTCAAGCAGAAGATTGCTGGAAATCAAGGACACACCTTGTTCTGCCCTCCTTATCCCATATGTATCACCTCTCTGACATCTACCACATGCCAAAGCCTCTTCTGGGCAGACGGAAATGATGTGGTTTAAAAAGGCTGTCACCTTAAAATGGTGCAGCACATCCACCTGCTGTGCTACTTATTGTGGTTGTTCCTGCAAAGGCTTATGCTTTTCTCATGCAAATCTGCCCATCTCCCAGTGTAAGTGTGGTGCCTCCTGCCCACTGGCCTCGCTCTGCTCCTTTGCAATAGCTCTGGTTGCTAAACCTTTGGGGTGCAATACTTATTTTTCCTCTGAAGATTACAGATAAGCTAGAAGACATTGATAGGGTATTAAAATGAGAAGAATGTCAGCAATAGAGGAGAAGGAGTCAGCGCTGAAGTAACAAGGAAGGAAATTATCATATCTCCAAACTGTGAGCTGCAATCCAGAGAAACTGCAACACATTTAGGTTATCAGAGTGCATGAGGCTTCCACCCCTCATTTGCCTTTGTACCGAACTCGTCCAAATGCTGGCGAATGCTCTGTTTGCACTGCCTTACAAACAAGCTTAGTCACGCAAAGATCTGGGCTCTACTTCCAAGGCTCCCGACCATTCTGCCTGCCAGGTGGCAGTGTCTGGACTGGGAGCAGTACCAGTGAGCTCCAGCCAGGAGGGCTGGGGATGGGAGGTTGCGTGAGGTACTGCGACCCAGCCAGCGTTTTCTGCATGTAGGTTATTTGACCCGACGGTTTTCGGGTGGTTTGAACTCCATTCCAGCTGGGATTTTTAGTGTTCGGAGGAGCAAGTTTTGGAGGCTCTGACTTGGTGTGCCGAGCAAACCAAGCCTTGTTGGGTGTTGGCTCGGTGGTGGTGATGGTTGGAGTCTTGAATGTCTTCTTTCAGGAACTGCTCCACTTCTTGGGGTGAGATGCATGTGGTTTCTCTTGTAACTATGCATTGCTCCAGCCCTGGGTGAGGGAAGATAAAAGCTGATTCGAGGAAACATCCTAGAAGGAGATGGAAGTGCAAACATTGTGCAACAAACAAGCTGAAAGGAATCAGCTATGAAATGGCAAAAATCAAACACAGTTAAGTCATTCTCTTTACTTTCACGTCCAATTTCCCATGTTGAAGTGGTTGTAGGGGAAAACCAAGGGAGACTGGGGAGTTGTGTGCATTGCTGGCTTAGCAATGGATCATTTAATCAACATTTGTGCTGTGGCTGTCAACGGTTTATGGGCGTTCATCCCAGTTCCGTGACGAATGGGACGGGGGACCCACGGGCCCACGCCCCCGGAAAAGGGAAAAGGGGTAAGGAGATGGCCCTGGGAGCAAAGAACAGCGGCAACAATCTGAGGAGAAACAAACTAATTTACTAAATAAGATATCGGAATGCAAAACAACACACTATAATACAATATAATTACAATTGGAGCTGATAAATCCAATACAGAGAGAGAGAATGTCCCAAAATCAAGGTAGGCCCTACTCTACTACCGACGATAAGATGGCTGGAGAGCGAGGTGCTGCCAGGACAAGAGATGGGCGGAAAAGGGACGAGGTCTCGTGATCTGCAAGTTTTTATACTGCAAGCTTTTATCTTTTCCCTCTGGCCGGAAAAATGGTAACAGAGGAGCAAAGTACCGTGGGGAATGTAGTAGTCCTTCTCTTCTGAGAACCAGGTACATTCACTACATGATGTTATGATGCGGAACCAATAACTGAAAATCACAAAACCATGACAGTGGTTTTACACAGAACCCTATTCATCCCACAGAGCTTTTATATACATCAGAAAATCTAGTCTCTTTGGACTTGCAGCACTTTGCCCAAGGATTCCTGCTGCCATCCCACGAGCTCCTAGTAGAACGGGAGTGTGGTTGTGATGTGACTTTTAAAGACCTCTGATCTTAGCAAGTCTGTGCTTCAAAGCTGAACCTAAAAAAAAAACAAACCCACAATTCCGAGTTCATGTTCTTAAAATGTTGCATCCTGCTCCTAGTGTGAAATTTTATGACGTGCTTGTTTATATATCTGTATTTTTAAATCAATGATAGTACAGGAGATCCCTCCTGAGACACCCCACTGTGCAATGATAAAGGCTGACCCATCAGTCTAAGCTTCCCTCCTGGCTCAAACAGGGAGAAGGGACTGAGCCTTGAGAGAATATGGCGGGGAGGGGTGATGCCTCTACATGGGGAGGAAATTTGGGGTGACAGGTAACCGACTCTCTCCAGACAACAGCAGCACTAACAAACTGCACATTGCTATTACTGGGATGCTAGGGCTGAAGTGGTGCCTATCAAAGCATATTAGGATAATTAGTAGTGGATATTAGGAAAAAAATTATTGAGAATGTAATCAGTCACCGGAAAAGGCTTCTTAGGGAGATGGTTGATGCCTCGTGCCTGTCCACGTTTAAGAAGCATTTGGATAATGCTCTTAATGATATGTTTTAATTTTGAACCAGCCTCCAAGGAGTCTGATAGTTGGAATCAATGGTCTTTATAGGTCCATTCCAATGGAAACCTATTATATTCCATTCCATTCCATTCCATTCTTTAACAAGTGGGGAGGTGACTGCCAAGCAGCCCTGACATCAGCCATGAAACAGAAGCCGCCAGCTCCAACACACAAAGTGGAGCCAACCCTCTGGATCCCTATACTATGTTGTGTTGATGTCCAGAAGGTCTTTAAAGCTGGCACAGTGCCTGGAATTGCACTTTGGCTGGAGGGACGGGGGGAGGCACAGAAAGGGAGTGTGCTGCTGAACTGCATGGGAGAAGAGGGGATGAGCTCTGGGTTCCCCTGCGAGCCCTTGGGATTGCAGCTCGCCCCATGCTGCCTGTGCTCTCTGTACTGCTGCCTCCAAAAAGTGATGACTTTTCATATGTTCCCTTCAGTTTGGTTCCCAAAACCACATCTCCTTCACAGCAACCTCCCTGTTAAGATGTATTTACTGTGAAGGATGATGAGATTTTGAGCAAGTAAGTGAGATTTAAAGCTCCAATTACAAGAGGGAATAAACTAGAACTGCTTCCTAAGCTTGTGTCTTAATTGGAAGAAGTGATTGCAGTACATACTTCCCAAAGCCCTTGCACCATCTCCTGGGCTTGTTTAGCCAGTGACCTGGTTTTCGTGGACCGACCTTGTGGCACTGCAGTCCCTCATCCAGCTGCACTTGGATCAGGGGAACAATGCACAGCGGAGCGGTGATGCATACGGCTGGAGCTCAGTTCCTCTGCTAGTCGAGGTTTCTCTGGGTAGAAATACAGTTTTATGTCTATTTGGCAGCTTTTCTGCTTGCTCCTTGTTCGGGTTGAGTCATATGCAGCTACATCCGAGCTCTGGTGCTGTCAGTTGTGCACAGTGCTGAACACAATGCCTTTGGGGGTGGCAGCGAGCACAAGTGACACCTTAATAAGGGTCTCTGCAGATGTGGCTTTGGTACTAAGCTGCCCCCATCTACCACCATTGCTGGCTTGGGGCTTATTACTCACACATCCCTCCTTTGAGAGCACTATTTTTAATGTTCCTCCTCTGCGTGAGTGCTCTGAAGCCCTGCTCAGTTTTGCTGTCTCTGCTGATGGTGGCTGCCCAGGTGGGAGAAGGGGGACTTGAAAGCTCAGTCGACATGATCTCAACTTATCTCTTCATGGTGGGGGGATGCAAGCAGATCATGGCATTCATAGTGATCAAGCGTGGATGCAAAACGCTGCTGGAGGCAGAGCAGGTCACCTGTTCTCCCAGGTGTCAGCCAGCCATGCCTGTGTGCTCAGCTGCCACCCCACTGCAGAGGGGCTCCCTGCAGCACCAGGAGGTGTGGGGAGGGCTGGAGTCAGGGTAAGTACAGCATGGGTGGCTGGGGCTCAGGACTCAGCACGGCTCCTCTGTTGGAGCCCAGCTCTGCCTGTCCCAGGCTGGTTTTTCTCCAGACTCTCCCCTGTGACAGGCTTACACTGGTGTGGTTTGGGTGGTGGCTTCCTCGCAGGGGACAGGGACAGCCCGGTGCACGTGCTGGCCAGGAGCAGGCTGGGCAGAGCAGCCACTGCCACCAAACAGGATTTGTCCTCATATCTCCAGGGGTTAGGCTGGAGTGTGGCATTCCCTCCACCTGCTCGTTGGCTTAATGAGCTGCCTTATCTGTCATCTTCCCCATGGCAGATGGGGGTCTCTTCAGGATTAATTAAGGATCATAACTGTGACCTACTTACCAAGCCACTGCTATTGCTACTGGAGCTCCCTAAGCTGCCAGCCTGCTTGAGGGAGCTTCTTCCCCTGCTCTGCTCTGGTTACTGGCTCTGTGCACCCTGTCAGCACTGTGCTGAGCCCCAGATGGACTCCTGTTACATCCATGTCCCTAACAGACCCTCGCCTTACCCTTGGGTAGGTAACTGCAAGCTTCCTGCCTGCAGTGCACGAGGTATGGGGATTAGAGCTGTTGGCCTGCATCTTTCTTAGCACTGTTTTCGTTTGGGAGCAGGGGCTTGAGGGTGGGCAGAGGTCAGCTGCAAGATGAGAGAGGGTGGGCGGTGAAAAGTGGCTCGAGACCATCTAGTTCTGCTCTACCAGATCCTAAATCCTACTGATGCTGAAGGGCTCTCCCCAGGTTTTCCATCTCTCAGGGCTACTCAATTCCTTCTTGTTTCCAGCTTGTGCATCATTGCAGCAAGCCTTTGGGAGTAAAGGAGCAGAACTGCCTAGAGACTGAGAAAGTCAAGCTCTGCTAACCCTCTTGTTACCTGCCAGATTTTCAGGCAGAGCACTGTTCTGGATGGGAATAACTCAGTGGTTTGCTAAAACAATTCCCTTCCTTCAGCTGGGGATGGGTTGCTCCACCGTGGGGACTTGTCCCCTCCGCATTCTGTTCTCTCCTTCCCTCCCTTCATTGCTCATTCGATGAGAGCTCGTTGTGTGCAGCAGATTGAATCTCAGGCAGCGTGGGCTCCCTGCCACGTGCATAGGGCTGCTCATGGCACGTTTGCTGCTCATGTGAGGAGGGCTTGTGCACCCGAGCCTCTCCTCAGTCCCCCCATGGAGCTGGTCCTCAACCAGTCTGACATTCCGTGCAGGGTCCAATGGTCTCCCTGGTGGGACCCAAGCAGCTCCCACTGCTTTCAGATGGGAAGAGCTGGCTGTCAGGCTGAACGAGACCCCTGGGAAGCAGCACTTCGCTTTGTCCTCAGATACAAGCACAGAGGGGGAATTGCTTGGCTTTTCTTCTCTGCCTCGGAAAAAATCTCTCATGTTCCAGTGACCTGCTTATTATGTAGGTCATTGCCAGCTGGAAGGAAGAAAACAGTTTCAGAAGTAGGAGAATTCTAGCAGGACTCCTCCACTGAGCAAGTCTTTCTGGAAAAGCACGGAGAGTTGTGGCAGACAGCCTGGCCTTTCCCCCTCCACTGCTCTGCCCAGGGTGATGGAGGAGGGATGCGTGCTGCCCTGAGACTGGGCAGACTGCCCAGGGTCTGGTGTACCCTGGGATGGGGGAACGATGCACGAAGGCAGACAGCAGGGCTCAAGTCTACTCGTGGTCTGGGGTTTTTGTCTTTTAATGAGCTTGGTTTCGGTAATTAGGAGGTCTGTTCTGCCAGCCATGTGGCTGCATGGCAGAGTCCTGAGCTGGGGAGCAGTCCGTGCTGGGAGATGGGACAATCCTGCTGGGGTGAAAAGGGGACGTGGAACAAGCAAACGCCTCTGGGTGCCAATGGTAAAACTGGGACCCAAACCAAAACTCAGCACTGTGCTGGTGCTGTTAGCCTGGGGCTGCTCCACTTTGCACACAGCAGAGCTGACACTTTGTGATACCCACAGAGGAGAGGAGGCCCTCAGCGCGAGCTGTCACCTACAGCAGGGCAGATTGCTGTGGGGCTTAGAGGAGGTTTGATGAAGTCCAGCTTCACTCGTACTCACCTCTGATGCAATACTCCTCACTATCCTCTCTTTTTTCCCAAATCCCCTAAATATCAGCTGGCCTGGAGACACCCTGTGACCTGGCTGCTTCTTGCTTGGGGAGGTGTGTGCACTGCCATGCAGCCTGCTTCCAAGGCAGCTGAGAAGTCTCACACAAGATGTAGGACTAGGATAAGTTCCTAGTGCAAGACCTTCTCAGTAGGACAGGGCATGGGCAGGGCGCCCTGGGGCTGTCACATTGGCTCGGTGGATCCGTGCATGATGCAGATGGCAAAGGGCTGGCACTGTCACATACTCACGGTGAGAACACGGAGGAACGCTATTATCTTTGCTCGGAGGAAGGATTTGATTAGAAACTGTCTCATAAATGTGTGGTTATTGAATGAGTTGCTCATTTACTATGTATGAGCCATCCCCACAAACGTGCCGAGTGCATCTGTCCTTGGCAGGGATGCAGCTGCTCTGAAGGGAAGCAGATGAGCCTTCCTCGTCACAAGGCTTTCCTCATCGAGACTTTTCTGAATTGTTCCCTGCATGGAGCAATTCTCCAACAATATTCAATACAACAGCAGGGGTGAATCAAGCAGACCTTATCAACGCTGCCCTATTTTTAACTCTTCTTGGTTTATATTTCAAAGCAGGCTTCAAATGCACCGTGCCACAGGGCACGGCGATGCTTCTAGCACAATTGGTGGCCACAAAGAGCTAGCTGCCCAGGAATGCATTGTATGGGCTGGGGAGAACCTCCTGTTCCCAACATCTCCAGCCTCTCTGCGGCTTATTTCCACAATATGAGAGAACTTAACAAAAGAATGGCTGGGCTGTGAAACAAATCAGTTTAACCACCGCAAGGCTGAGCTTGCTTATGTCTGTCTCATTGCCACCAGGAGTGGCAATTTACGGCGAGGCCATAAATTTAATGAGATGAGGTGCCTTAACTCAGGTTCTCAAGCCCCAGCAGGGAGGCTGGGGCTCTTGTACCCACTCGGGAAGCATCTGGTGTTGGTGTGGATGAGAGACAAGGCTAGGTGGCCCTTGGGCTTCTTGTGAAGGAGGAGCTGGCAGCAGTTGGCACAGTCTGGGGCTCTGTGTAGCTCTGTTGCATGAGCACGTTGCTTATTTGCTCAGCTTTTGTTAGCTCAGATCCAGATAAGTCGCGATGTTGTTTAATGCAGGTTTTCGCCCAAACCACAGGACAGCAGTTTAACGGTTGCTGTGGCCTCAGACGTTGCTGAACCGTTGTGGCCATGCACTGCTCAGTTGTCCACACACCTCCAAGTAAAGCAAGCAGGCTGCCTTCCCCACCGAGCCTTCACTGAGGCTTAATGAGAACCACACAAAGCCTTCGGGATCACATCTCTCCTTAGCCACTGCCTTCTCAGTGAGCTCAGCCCAGTGTGGCCACAGCAGCTTGGATTGGGACCGTGCCTGCACAGGGGACCTGCTGCAAGCTGTGTTCACAGGCTTGGTGCTTGGTGGTGTTGCTTTCTTCAGGGACGGATAGAAATAAATGCTCGCTGATCTGCCTAGCCTGGAATGGGCTGCGCTGCGGGGAATAATTGACTCCAAGAACAAAGTGGATGTAAGGACAAGTCCGTGCAAGGGGACTGCCAGGTGGTTTTTAGCCTGCAGCACCATTCTGTAGGACCTGCAAAAAGTGAGCCGGCACGCCTTCTGCACTGCCCCTGTTAGCACCTGAAAATCACCGATCGCTTATACACTGGCCTGTGCTAGAGGGAAACAGTTCAACAGGGACTAGAAGCCTTGCTTTACAGCAGTCAGGCACTCAGACATGCCCTCAGGTGGCTCCCAAGCTCACGTTGTTCAGTGCCCTTTGTGGCTCTTGTGTGTCAGGCACCCACAGGTTTGACCCTCTGTGTGCTGCTCCTTGCCTGGGTGGCTGCTCCACGCTGGCTTCTGTTTTCTTTTTCCTCTAACATCCCGACCCTGGCCTCTGATGTGTATGTCAGGAAGTGGCTGCTGTTGGCTGGTGGGGGGCTTCTTGTGCTATCTGCATGGTGTTAGAAACAGAGGTGGCAATGCCAGAACCCCACATCCAGTAATGAGCAGGTCCCGAGAACACAGTGGGTAGGCTCAAGTTGGGGGATACGGGGTCTCTGTCTGAAATGCTCCTTTAGGGTTCCCACCATCCATCAGGAAATATGTAGATGTGGTACTTAGGGACACAGCTTAGTGATCAGTACTGCTGGTAGGTGGATGGTTGGACTAGTTGGTCCTAGAGGTCTTTTCCAACCTTCATGATTCTGTGATTCTAAGAGCATCATACAGTCTATCAGCCCACCTCCCTTGTAGCAGAACAGACCAGGGCAGGAGAGTCTTGAGGAGGCAGAGAAGCTTTCACAGCCCTCTTTTGCTGAGTGACATCGTATGTGGGGACAAGAAAATAGCCCAGTGTCCCAGCATGAATCAGCCATCCATTCACACACAGCTTGCTTCGCCAGTGGTGCCAGGCGGTCCTGCAGGGAGACGGGCTGCAGGGATGAAGGGCTGGCTCTGCCTGTGACAGGGTGTGTTGTGCTGGGCACTTGTAAGTGTTCACGAGAGAAGAACCAGATTCCACATCTGGACTGAAGAGCTTTGCCTGTGTCCAGGCATTCAGAGCTGAAGGTCTGGTAGCTAGCTCTAAAGAGCTCACGCTGTGGGTTTGGAGGCTCGTCTGCATCTCTGGGAATTGAGATGAGCTACAAGCAAGAATTTTCTGATCTGATGCCTTTTCAGATTTGGTATTGCAATATTGCCTGTGAAAGGAGTTTTGCTGGACTATGACATGGTTGCCTATTGGCCTCCTTTTCCAGCTGCTTTAAGCTGAGCTTCAGAATGACACATGGCTGTACTGGTGCACAGGTGATGGCTGTGCCTGCGTTACAACCCTGCCCTGTGTTTCTCCAAGCTTATCAGCTGGGAGTCACCACGTGTTTATTTACAGCATGCATGCAAACCATAGGAATGCAGGTACCGGTGTTTGCAGAGCAGAGGCAGAGCAGCTGCAGTCTCTGGAACTGATCACCCTCTCCCGAGGAAACCAGTGGGATATCTCAGTGCATTCACCTCACCTACTGCCTTAGCCACAGCCATGGCTCTGCCCAAGGTCTGTGCTTGGTGCCATGTCACGCTGAGCAACCACACCTGCTTGTGTTAGAGCTTACAGTGTGCCCGGCACCAGGAATTTTGCCTTATAATTATGTCACCTGAAGGTGAAGGCCTATCTTTACGACAGCAGTGAACCATTCCTAAACGAACACGTATAAAGCGGTAAAATCATGCTTTTGCTGCTCGGTTGAAGCTGTGCTAGCAAGGCAGCCTGCTCCACAGGCGGGGCAGATGCTCAGTGCAACCGTGAGCTAAGGCCAGAGGCAGCAGAGCAGGTGGGCACAGGTTGCTGGGCCAGCACAAAGCTGTCAGGAAGCTTTGTTTGTAATTACAGCGAGTAAGCCGTGATGGATGTTTCTCAAACTCCCCTTCTTCGGGTCATTTTTACCCATGATATCACCAATTGCAACACCAGCGTGACTCATCCCACGCATGGGATTTATCTGAGATGCCTGTTTCACCCGAGGCTGGACTGTTTGTTTGCACAGGGTGTTGTAACCCTGCACAAACAAGGAGCAGGGCAGCCCAGAGCGCAGTGTCTGCTCTCACTGCGGGCAGTGCTCCGCTGCTGGGGCTCATGAGGGACAGAAGGAAGAGATTTGGGGAGCAAGGATGAAAAATCCCACCACACCAGGTGGGGAGGTCTCACTTTGCACCAACAAAACTCACATACTCGGTAAGAAGCACAGTGTCACACCTTGATTCTCAGCTCACCGTGCGCTGCTAATGCGTCAGACCACAGATCCGTGCAGGAGATGCTAAGAGGTGTCTGTGTGTGGGTGCTGTGCTCACGCAGCCCCTGACACAGCCCAGCACGTAGCAGTGCCACTGAGCCCACTCCCCATGGGCCTCCCAGCCCTTGGGTTGCCTCCAGAATGAGATAGACCGCTCTGCATCATTTGGAAAAAAACACTTCTTTCACATCAGCTGGTGTCGTGTGCCCGCTGTGGGCAGCATCTGCCTGCCCTCTAACATCTCGGGCAGCCTATCGCGCTGCAGTAAAGCTCGCTGGTCGTTACAGCACCCTGGCTGAAAGGCATAAGGTTTCCTCCTGGCTGAGCATGCAGTCAATAGCTTGCATTTCTGACGCCCTTTGTCACGGAGTAAGTATTTATATCAACTACACAGTGCTGTAGGTTCTTTCCTTGAAGGTCAGGACAGCTGACGATAAAATTGTGTAACCCTCCCTGTGCCAGCCCCTTACTGTACATCTGCCATTTCCAATAACTGATTACTCATTAGGAAGATACCCTTGGATGATTTGGCAGAACTAAGCGCTTCCGACCCTAATTGTTCAAGAAGTTGACTTCATCTCTCCTGGGGGGGGGGGGGGAGGCACATATGGGGCCCTTTCCCTCTGCCTTCTGGTTCTGACCCTTTGTGGCACACTCAGCTGGGTGATGAGCACTGTTTCTGCGCAGCAAGGAGAGCAAAGCGCTGGGTGCTCTCAGCATGGAGTTCTCCTCCACCCTGGAATCAGGCGCTGGTGCTCTTTGGGAGAATGCAGCGTGCAGAAAGACACGTAATAAAAATAACAGGAGCTGGAAACAAGCAGCCTGGCACCTCAGCTCTAATTATAACAGCGCCCAGCCGCTGCCCACGCTTGGCAGAGGCGTTCCGTGAGCGAAGCACCCAGCTCGAAGCAGCCCTCCCCCGGGGGAGCGGTGCCATCCTCGCGCTGGTTGGCACAGGGAGTCCCTTGCGTGGGACAAGTTTCAGCGGAAGCCCCTCATGGGTTTCACGGCATCACTTCCCCATTTCGCTTACAGTCAAAGCTACTCCGAGCCTGAAAATCAGGCGGCAGCCTCGTGGCTCTCGGGCTGTGCCAGAGTGAGGGCGGCCCTGGTGGAGGCTCACGCCAGTGGGGGTGCAGACCTCCTGCACTGGGGTTATTGAAGAAACCAGGCAAACCCTGAGCACGCTCTGGGCTGTGTGGAGCATCCGGAAACTCAGCAGGTACTTTCCATGTGGAAAAATCCCCAGGCTGTACTAAGTGGCTGCGTAGATAGCTATCTACTGATTTAGCAGGCTGGGCAGGAGCGTTTGTGCTCAGCTGCCTGGACTTCATCACTGTGCTGCATCCCCTTCCCGGCTGCTTCCTGCTGCTCTTCAGTACAGCGAGATACGGCATCACTTTTGTTTGTGTCTTTGGAGGAATAAACAAAACAGAAGGCCAAAAGCCAGCTGCCTAAAACACATTCCTCTGCCGTGACTTGGAAAAAATTTCTTCTTTAGATGTAAGCATCCACTGTTTGCATTGCTCATCCTCCTGGCGGGGGTTCTGGGCTTTGTCTGCCTCACTCGGTTGGAGCCTGACCATCCTGCTCTTCCTATTTCTGAGCTGCCTGATATGCCATCCCTTCCTGCCACAGATCGTGGGTCCCAGCTGCCTGCTGCAGCTCCAGGAGTTGATAAAACAGACCTGGTACCATGTACATTGGATCAAGGCATAGTGACAGGCAGGAACCCGCTTGGTCTTGATAGGGCTTACTTTGTTTAGCAGGCACTTTGCAGAGTTGGCATTGAGCAGAGAGGCAGAGGCAAAGGAATGTGTCTGCTCTCCAGCAGGGAGCTGGTGCAGCATACGCCATCCAGCCCTGTCCTGGCGTCTGGGTCCATGCAGTGATGGCCCCATGGGTGGGGAACACTTTGTCCCAAAGGTCTCTGCCTCATTCTTGTGCACTGCGTTTACCTTTGCCTGGTTCCGATCTTCATGCCCTCTGAGTTGAAGCAGTCATGAGTTCAACCGAGTCTGAACTCTGCTCACCCCGGTGGGAAACAGCAGAGAAAGTTCAGGGCTGGAGGCACCTGCACGCACTCAGTCAGGGAGATCAGCAGAGACTCTGCTTCCTTAGCAAGAACCTGTATTTAAATAAAACAATGCCCCTGGATCTACGGACTTTGTGGCTAGCCTGTAATGTGGTGAAAGGAGGTCTTCCTCATTCTGCAAGAAGGGAAACCTAAGGGCAAAAGAGGTGTGTGTGCCCTGAGGAGCAGATCCATAGTTGTATTGGGAGATATTTTAAAGACGGTTTTGCACTACATTCATGGAACAGATTGGTGTGCCTTCCAGTGGCTCAAGATACAGTAGTGGGGACAGCTTCACAGATGCCAGAAAGCTGCTGGTGGGATTCAGGCCAGGTCCAGCTCTCTGAGTCTTCTCGCTCCTGGATCTTTCTGCTCCTTTAGGCCAGTTCTGGAAACAGACGTGTCTGAACTCCCCTCCACCTCTCTCAGATGACTGAATTACTGTATATCTTTGCATAAGGAGTGCCAGGGCATTCCTCTGACTGAATCCCATCATCAGTATGTCTCTGATCCCTCATCACCCACCACAGCTACATGGCAGCCTCCCCCAGCTCCACCAGCCTCTGTAGTTATTGCTACAGTCAACTCGTGTGACCTTCCTCCCTGTTTTCAAGGTTCTGATAACAAGCTTCTAGGACAGCCTGGTGACCTTTGGCTCAGCTTCCTCTTTAAACTCCGGTGGCTTTTGCTTCATTGTCTAGTTGTTATGCAGCAGTAAAGATCAGTTCTGATAACAACAGGGGCTGCTCCCTTCCCCCTCTTCCCTACATAGGTCAAATCTCTCCCGGTTTGCTTGAATAAATTTGCAGGTGGGGCAGTGAGAGATTGATTTGCTTGAGGAAAAGGCTTTGTCTCTCTGTCATTTTTCTTAACTCCCTAAGGAAGCAAGGCAATCACAGAGGCAGGTGGGAGAAAAAAAACACGATGGGATATGGTGGAATGGGTTTGGCACAGCTGCGAGGACGAAGTCATTAGGAGCAGAGAAAATCACTGATGCGGCAGCTTTACATCTTCAGCTGGTGCAAAGCAACATCTTCCTATGGAAGAAATGGGACCGTTGTCATCGGCTGAGCTTCCCGCCTCTTCTCCATAGCGTGAAAACTGGCTTGAGCTTCAGCAGCAAGGAGAGAAGCATGAACTGCAAGTCTTGGCTATACTGATCTGTCTCTGTGATTTTTGTCTGCGCTCTGTGGATGGGAAGGGGCAGGATCAGGGCGGCCGTCCCATCCAGCTGCTTGAGTTAACACAGCCCAGAGCATTGCAGGGTTGCTTGCTCAAGCCCTCCCTCTTCCCTGTACTGTGATGGGACACCAAACAGCTGCAGAAAACCCATGCTGTGACTGGGGAGACGGGATGACCTTGCTCTGAGAGTGCAGTTAGTGCCCTGGAGACCTGGGTGCAGTCTACAGGCAGCAAATGCTTCTTCCCACCGCTTGTCTCGGAGATCCTCAGCTTTCTCAGGAAAACGTGGTCTCACTGTGGCTGTGCAAAGCCTTCACTGTCACCCAGTTGGCATGGTCTTAACGCCGTGCAGATTAATGCATTCAGCATTTTAAATATTAATAGGGCGTTTGAGAAGTGGGCTCAGCGATACTGAAGGTAAACGTTCAGTTCAGTTGCTAAACTCAGACCCACTCTAGCGAGAAGTTCAGCGCTTTCTGAACCGGGACTGAAATCAAAGGTTAGCTGGAATTCCACGCAAGAACAACCCGACCAGGAGGGGAAAATACAAGGGGAGGAGGGCTGAGAGCTGGTGGGAGTGGTGACAGCAGGGAATGCAGCCGTGGATCGGAGTCGCCACCTTGTGACTGCTCGGGCCACTTCCCCGCTGCTGGAGATCCACGGGACGGGACAGCGCCTTGTTCTTATAGGCCCAAAGCTTCCTTTTAGGGTCCAGCCTCCCAGATGTGAGAGTCCGGACCTTCATTTTTAGAGCGCGATACCTTTTTTGTGTGTGGCCTAGACGCTCGGTTTTCCTGCCGAGGGTCTCATTTCTGGGACAGAAAGTGTTATTTTGGGGCCAACAGTCTCATTTTTTTGTGTGTGTGCAAAGCCTCATTATTAGGGTCCAAAGCCTTATTTGACTGTACGAACCCTCTTCTCTATGGCCTACAGCTTCATTCTAAGGGCCAAGGCCTGGATGTTAGGGCCCAAAGCCTTATTTTTAGGACACAAACCCTCAGTTTTGGCTTCCAAGTGTCGGTCATAGGGCCCCAAGCCCTGATTTTTAGGGCTCACAGCCTCATTTTTTGTGTACAAGTGTCCCTTCTGGGAGGGGGTCCAAACCCTTATTTTCAGGGTTTGGGGGATCCATTTGGGTTCCAAAGCCATGTTTTTATAGTCTATGCGCTCATTTTTAAATACACAGTTAGAGCCAAGCCTTACTTTCAGGGTCCACACTCAGGTGAGAGCACAAGCTCTCCTTTTTAGCCTCATTCAGGGGGCCTGAATTTTAGGGTGCAAAGCCTCCTTGTTAGGCTCCAAACAACCAGTTTTAGGGCACAAGTTTCCATTTTCAGTCCCACTCCACCTTTTTAAGGGTGCAAAGACTCATTTTTAAAGTTCAAAGTCCATTTGAGGACCAAACCATCATTTTTAGGGCACAAACCCTACTTCAGGATCTACGACCTCCTTTTACAAGACTAAAGCATATTAGTAAGGTCTAGAAGGGCTCTGTTTTTAGGGCTCAGGGACTCATTATCCAGGCTCTGAGACTCAATTTTAGATACAAACCATTCTTTTTATTGCTTAAACCCTCATTTTTAGCTCCAAAACTTTCTTTTAAGAGCCTACAGTCTCATTTTTTGAGCACAAACCTTTCTTTCTAATGGCCTTACTGCACAGTACAAACCATTCTTTTTAGTGCCTAAAGCCACAGTCTAGAGCCCAAGGCCTGAATTCTGGGACCCAAAGCCTCTTTATAGGATGCCTGCACTCCTTTTTAGTGCCCAAACCCTCAGTTTAAGGACTGCAACTCTCCGTTTTACATTCTTAATATCATCCTTAGGGTCCCAAATTCTACTTTTAGAGCCCAAAAAGTCATAAAAAAAGACAGCATGGACAATCAAAATGAGTCTTGGAGCCCTCTTAGGACACTTGGGGATGTACGAAAATGAGGGATCAGTACCTTCAGCGAGACTTTGGGATCTAGAGAGTGGTTTAGAACCATAACAAGTAAATATAGAGACCATCCAAAAGGATATTGCCGTAAAAAAAAAAAATAGAGAGGTTTTGACTGTAAAATGAGGTTTGGGCCTAAAAAAGTGATGCTTCCGAACCTAAGAACGATGGATGACTGGGATCCAAGACCCTGTCTTCCCCTGGGAAAGGGCACTCTGGATTGCCCCTTCCTAGCTGTTCAAGCATTTCTGAGATCAAAGTCCTGCAGTCCCAGGAAATGAAGGTAATGGAGAAGAGGAAGAAGTCTCTGGTCAGATGGGGCTGGAGGCCCAGGGCCAGTGTCTGCATGGGGTGATTTTCAAACCTGGCAAGAGCTCATTCGCCAGCCCCTAATACTCCCTGTTTGGGACCACGCAGAAGTACCAAACACAGCTCTTCCTGGTGAGCAGGAGAGCCCCAGGATGTATTGTTGCCACCAACAGGCACACAGCCCAGTCTGTGCAGTGCCACCCCCTGAAGAGCAGAGCAGGACCCTCCAGGCCAGAGAGTTGCCTAAGCACAGTGATCATGGCTTGGAATGCGTGGAGCAGAAGGATCACCACCTCAGTCAGCAAAACAGCTCTGTGGTTCCCTCCTGTGTCATTCTTGGGTGCTGTTTCCTGGTAGACCCCTTAGTTCTGGTTGAAAGGATGGCAAAATTGCCAACTCAGGCTCTTTCCGATGAAAAAAAGGCTGAGATAAGGATGGGGAGCTCCCTCAACAATCACCACCACGGGCAAAATATATCCAACTTGGGAAGATTAATAGAGTTTATCGCTATCTGAGAACAGCACAGTGAGAACTAAAAGCACAAAGTCCAGAAAACTTGCCACGTAAAACCAGTCTCGATGCCGGGAGCAGCTGGGTCAGTGCAGATGCGGCTCAGAACTGAGGCTTTGGCCCAACAGACACAGCAGACAGAACGGAGCTGGTTCGTATTGCAGTACCAGGGGCAGCTCTGACTGTGCCATTGTGGGTGTTGCTGTGTGAGGAGGAAGGGCCAGGCAACACCTAGGGACCCTCCCCTGTGCAGCTCTGCCTGCTGCAGCTGCCCCAGCTCAGGGGCTGGTGGTGGTGACAGGGGCAGTCAGGACAGGGGATGCCTCCGGTGCCGGCAGCAATGTGTGCAGGCCCACACCGGGACCCCACTGGGCTCTGGGGCCATCAAAGGGCAAAAGAAGAGGTGCTGAGCGGAGGGGGAAAGGGGCAGAAGAGGTGGTGGTGGCACTCAGTGACATCTCTGCCCTACCACAGGGCAGAAGCCTCATCTGCCCCGTCTCCTTGCTGCAGGATGGAACAGAGGCCCCCCAGTTGCCCCCAAGAGGCCTGGCCAGAGAAGCCTATGGTATGGCAGGCCTCCAGGGCCCAGTGGGGGACAGATGAGGTGTGTGAAGTGCAGGTGCCCTCGGGCTCAGGTGAGGGTCCTTCTGCTAACATCGTGTCGCCGCAGGAGGAGGATCCCCTGAGCTTCATCCGCGCCTGCTGCACGCGCAGACCCCAGGTAGCGGGCACTCTGTGTTTCCCTGGCTGCCCTTGCCCGGCCATGCCCAGAGGGTGCTGGGATCCCCTGATGCTGCCACCTGTCCCTCCCCTCCCTGTCTCAGGCAGAGGCACACAAGCTGAGCTTTCTGGCCTCCATCCGTGCTGTCTGCGAAGCTGCCCTCGAGGACCGCAGTGCATACTACGGGCTGTGTGTCTGCCCGCTGGAGGTGGCACAGTGCATTGAGGTAAGGGGAGCACCCCAGGGCCGGGCGGTGGGTACGGCCCTTCCCAC
Organism: Numida meleagris; assembly: GCF_002078875.1. Taxonomy (NCBI): domain Eukaryota; kingdom Metazoa; phylum Chordata; class Aves; order Galliformes; family Numididae; genus Numida; species Numida meleagris. Next base: position 2,645,703 of record NC_034419.1, on the reverse strand, counting down.
TGTGGGGTCACTGGGGAGCCCCGGGAGCCAGGGGGTGCTGGGATGGGGTGCCCGGGTTCTGCCCACTGAGCAGGGCACACTGCCCTATTCCATCCCATCCCATCCCATCCCACTGTGCCCTCAGGAGCTGCTGCAGGAGGAGCCCGCCGAGCGCCTGGACACGGAGCTACAGCAGCAGGCCCTGAGCACCATCGCCGCCATGAGGTACTGCCCCAGCCCAGCTTTGGCTGCCGTGGTGGCACTGGTCCCAGCTGGGTGCCCTGAGCCAGGCAGGCAGCGGGGCACAGGGTGCCGAGCAGCGCCTCACGCCTCTGCCCTCTCTCCCCTCTCAGCTGCGCGCGGCTGCTTCCAGAGGAGCGGAAGAGCGGCCTCCTGCGCGCCTGCCTCGGCAGCGTCCTGCACCTCCCTCGCCACGAGGATGCGAAGGACCACAACACTGCACTCTGCACAGAGGTGCGCACGGGCCGGGCCCTGGGGACGCTTCCTAGGCACCACCACCCGGGATGCCCCTCTGTTGCCAGCAGGACGCGGCAGGGAAGGCCGCCCTGAGCCCTGTCCTCCTTGCAGACCATGGAAGCCCTGCACCACCTGCTGCAGGTGCTGGTGGGCAGCGCCGGCGCCTCTGTCCTCCTGGAGCTGCAGAACATCGTGGAGGTCTGGCTGTGGCAAGGCTGGGAGTTGCAGGGACGGTTCAAGGCCGGGAAGGAGGGAGCCACGCGCGGTGCTCCCAGGGCCCGCTGTGGGCAGGGGGTGCTGGCCCGAGGCCGGCCCTTGCGGGGTCAGAGGGATGGGTGGGGAGCAGCGCGGAGGCGGCGGGGCTGCAGCAGGACAGGGACGCAACCACCAGCCCCCACTGCAGCTGGGGAGCGAGCGGAAGGACGAGTGCCCCGTGCCGTGGGCACACCGGCCGCTTTTCTCTCCGCAGCTCCTGCTGCCCTTCACCACGTGCCAGCTGGCGGCCGTGGAGGAGAGGGCCGTGGCGTGCATTGCCAGGCTGCTGGCCTTCAGCAACACCTGCTCCTTGCCCGAGGTAGGGAGCCCTGATGCGCACAGCTCCAGTGCCCCTGTTCTGGCTCCCCAGCCGGAGCCCACCTGTCTCCAGGCTTGCACAGAGCCTGGGCTGGGGCTCTGCTGCCCCGCTCAGCCGTGTGCCTCTGCTGCCTCTCTCCCCAGGTGTGCTCCTGCTTCACGGGAGCCGTGATGCTCCGGCATCGGTGCACGGAGAACCAACGTTTCCCCGTGCTGGGGAAGCTGGCCGGACACCTCATCCTGTGCTGCACCTCCACGGATGAGGCGACCAGAGATGAGGCGATGAAGGCTGTCCGTCAGCTTTTCATTTTCATCGCCTCCCAAAGTGAGAGGAGTGGAGTCAGGCCGGGTCCCTCCAGACCCCCAGGTGCCCAGGCCCCTCACTGACATTGTGTCCGCTCCTCTCCAGGAATGTGGCTGTGGCAGAAGGATCCCAAGAAGCCACAGCTCCGGGAGCGCGAGCAAACACTGCTCCACCAGCAGGTTTCCCAAGAGAACAGTGTCAGCAAAATCTTCGAGGTAAGAAGAGCAAACCCTGAGCCCACGGGAGAGCCCAGGCCTGCAGTGTCAGTAAGAGCGCAGGCGCTGTCCCCGAGCAGCCCTGGTGCCCGTAGGGCCCTCCTGCTCCGTACCCCAGCAGTCACCCAGCCCAGCCCCAGCTCCCGGCTCTCCTGAGGCACCGGCACGGCCCAGCAGCCATGCGGGGGATGAATGGTTCCTCCTCTCCTTCCTCCCACAGATGTTTCTGAAATACCTTCAGTACCCCGAAAGGGTCAATGTTTTCCTCACGGCCATCGAGAGCATGACAGCGCCGAGCCTCCACAGCACTGAGCTGGCTGCCCACATGGTGGATGTGCTCGCGGCAGAGGCTCGCTTCCCTCCAGGGCAGGTGGGAACCTGCTGCTGCCCCAGCTCCAGCCCTCGGGGCTCTGCTCCTTCCCCGGCACTGGCACCGCGCTTGGCCGGCAGGCAGCAGTGGGGATGGCAGCAGGGCCCTGCTCCGGTGCCCTCCCATTCTCACGTGTGTGCCCCTCCAGGTGCGCAAGATCGTGAAGATGATCTACAGCAGCCTGCCTTCCATCAAAGCCGAGCTGGTTCTCGAAAGCCTGGGCAGGGCCCTGCTCGTGCTGGCCAACAAACACCCGAGAGAGATGGTTAGCAGCCTGCTGGGCTGCTCCCCCACTTGCACCAGGTACGGGGCCCACAGCCCTCAGGGCTCCTCTCCCCTCCCCACCCCACAGCTGTCAGCCAGGAGGGGGCAGCTACGCTGACAGCCCTGGGGACCCGCAGTGTCGCCGTCACCATGTGGAGGGCAATGCTCTCGGAGCCCCCGGCCGTGGAGAAGGTGCTGCAGGAGCTGCTCCAAGTGCTCACAAACCATTCTCTGTACCACATGTCTGCATCCGCTGGGGACAGGCCACGTGTCCTCGCCCTGGCCGTGAGTTCCTCACCCACCCAGCTGAGGTTGAGTCCCCGCTCCCCTTTCCTGTCTGCCCCCAAGCCTTGCTGCTGCCCTGGGATGCACCCATAGACCTGCCTGGGGCTCTGGGGGTCTCCCTCCCCGTTTGTCCCTCCATCCCCACACCTCTCAAGGTGAGCTGGAAACCTGGGGGATGAGACAAGGACGGTGTCCGGGTGCTTTCTGCAGGCAGCAAGGACCATCCCTGAGATATTCCAGTTGCCTCTCGTCCTGAAGGAGGCGGAGGCCATTTTCCCCCAGCTCTTCCTGGCCCTCCTCTTGCAAGCGTCCTTCACCGCGGAGCTGACGCTGCAGGAGGTGGAAATCTTCTGGGTGGAGCACCAGCAGGGCCAGCTCACTCCCATCAGGTGCCACATCCCCGTCCCCCCCGCACCCAGGGACCCGGTGCTGGGGCTCCCGCTGTGACTCGCACCGTTCTCCACCCGCAGGTCCGCAGTGCGGGCCTTGAAGCTGCTGCTCTGCAGCGTGGGCCTCCAGAGGCAGATGGAGGCCATTCAGGAGCGGGGCGGCTGGGACGCGCTTCTCAGCGCCGTGACCCACCTCCAGGGAGTGCAGGTGGTGGCCAGGTGAGAGCCCTTCCTTGTGGTGTCGGGGGGTTCCCCTGCTCTCAGACAAAGCGCTGCCACAGCACCAGAGCCTGCGGCCCCCGGGGCAACGTGAGAGCGGTGCACAGCCAGGAGAGCTGCGCCCGCCCGGCTCGGGGCTGATGGTGCCTTCTTGTCCCTGCCAGGGTGATGAGGGAGCTGCCTGGAGCTCTGCGTTCCCCCATCTTCCACCAGCTGCTTGAGCTGCTCAGCACCAAGTTCTGCTCCTGGGAGATGGTGGCCATGGTCTTCCTCGTCGAGGTGAGCGGAAGCAGCGAATGTGAGGCTGCGGGACCTCCGCACCAGCCCTGCTGCCCTAGGGCCAGGCCTGGCCGTGCCCTGCTGTCCTTGCCCCGAGCTGCTGGTGGGATCCAGCACTAAGAGCCACGTGCGTTGCAGATGCTGGAGCGTGTGGACCTCAACGAAGAGCTCCACCGCGTCGTGAGCCTCTTCAACACCTGCGTGCAGAGCCAGAGCGTGGGCGTGCAGCAGCTGGTGCTCAGGGGCATCCTGCAGCTCAGCACGAGGCAGGACACGGTGAGCAGGGGCAGCTCTCTGCCCATCCCCTCGCTGCCCGCTGCCCTCGGGCTGTGCGGGACCGCCCTGCCTGCCAGCACCGCACCGTGCCACGGTGACAAGCCAGCAGGAGGCTGCTGCCAGAGCGGTTCTGCCCCGGCACTGGTCTCCGTTGTACCAAAAGAAAGGGGATGTTTTTCCCACAGGCGAGGAAAATGCTCGGCCTGCTGCCGTGCATCACGGAGCAGCTGCAGGACGCAGACAGCAGCGCCCGCACCGTGGCCCTGCCGGTGCTCAGCACCCTGCTGCGGCTCCTGGAGAGGGGGAAGCTCAGCCTCGTGGCTCTGGAGCTGGCCGGCAAGCTGCCGGCGCTCTTTGAGGACGTAAGGGGAGCAGGGAGCCCGGCTTGCTAGGGACGTGGCAGTCACCCCAGTGTGCCCATGTCCACTGCGCTGGGGGTGCTGGCCCTGCTCGCCGTGGGCTCGGAGCTGCCGGCGCTGACATCCTTCCCTCCTCCTCCGCAGGAGTCCGGCACGGTGCGGCAGCTCTCCATCCGCCTCTTCTTCGACACGCTGAGCTTTGTGGAGGGCAGAGAAAAGAAGAAGATGAGGAAGGAGGTGTACAGGAGCCTGGTCCCGTTGTATCTGCACCTGCACGATGAGGAAGAGAGCGTGGCCGAGGTGGGAATTGCGTTCATTTGGGGGAGGACGATGCCGCCCCCGTGGTGCCCCCAAACCCAGGGGTACCGCAGCCCACGGCGTCGGCCCCTGCTGCCGCATCCTCCCTGCTCTGGGCTCCGGGGGACGCGGGCTCTGCTGCTGCTTGGGCTGCGGCGGCATCTCAGCTGTTTGGCAGGCCTCCCAGAAAGCCTTCCTTGGTGCCGCACGGTTCCTGCGCTGGAGGCGGCTGGAGCACCTGGTGCAGACGGCGCAGTTGTGGCAGATCGGCGAGTGCATGGTTCGCACATTCCCACAGCCCAGGACAGGCTCGGGGCCGCCCTGCGCTGACCCCGCGCTCTTCCCTCTCCAGCTGGCCGAGAGGAGGAAGAGTGCAGCGTGGGACTACCTGGGACAGAGCCTGCTCTACCTACAGAGCCCGCAGGAGCCCCTGCGCCGGGAGGCCGCGAGGTTCATCGGTGAGCCACGAGACTGACGTTCCCCTGTCCCCGGCCCTCGATGCTGCACCCAGGGAGCAGCCGGGGTCGCTGAACCTCTGACCGCAGAGCTCATTGGGAGGCACGGGACCCCGACGGCGCGCTCCCGGCGCTGGCCGTTCGGGCAGCGCTGACCCCCGCGGGACGGAGCCCGGCGCCCTCCGGCGGCTGCGCGGGGCACCGCGCACGGCTGCGCTCCGGCGGGGCGGGGGGACGCTGCGGCTCGTGCCCGTGCCCGTGCCCGGCGCAGAGGAGGTGGCTGCTGCCCCGGGGCCATCGAGGTGAGCGTCTCTTAGCGCGGTCTGAGAGTGATAGGACGGAGGGGTAACAATTTTAAATTGAAAGAGGGGAGATCTAGGTGAGATGTAAGGGGTAAATTCTTCACTCAGAGGGCAGTGAGGCGCTGGCACTGCTGCCCAGAGCTCTGGGTGCCCATCCCTGGAGGTGTCCCAGGCCATGGAGGGGCCCTGAGCAGCCTGAGCTGGGGGGCAGCCAGCCCGTGGCAGGAGTGGGGCTGGGGGCTGGGAGGTCCCTTCCAACCTAACCGTGCTGCAATTGACCACGAGCAGGGCAGGGTGCATCGCTCTGCGCTTTGTGCATGGCTCATTTGCACTTCCCGAGGCAGGAGAGGCTCCCCGGGGTTATGTTCCCTGCATCCCCATCTCCTCAGGCCACAAGTACGTGCTATGGTGATGGGACTTGGGTGCTGCCACATGGAGCCATGCACTGTCACCAGTGGTGCTTGACCCTATCCCCACGTTGTCACAAACCTCCGACGCAGGAAGGCAGGTGGGAGGCGAATCCCTTCCCAAGAGGTTGCAAGTATCCGGGGGCCACCAGCGCACCCGTTGTGCCTGGGGCTCTGCGTCCTACAGGGGACCCCCCCAGAGTGCTCACAGCTACCACTTAATGTCAGCTCTCCTTGCAGGGCCTCTGCCAGCTGCATCCAGCTCACCAAGGAGCAGTGCACGGCATCGGGCACCAAAGTTTGCACAGCAGCAGCCTGAGGCCAAGGAAGTGCCCCCACCTCTTTCTTGGGCGCACACGGTGCCCTTCCTGAGGCTCAGCCAGCCCCGGGGAAAGGCAGAGTGCATTAAAAAAGAAAAAGAAAAAAACCACGAACAACAAAAATCCACTTTATTTACATAAATTACAAAAAAAAAAAAAAAAAAGGAATCTTGGGCACAGAAAAAATCTACTCTTAAAAAGGGGCAGGGCTCATCTCCCTGGGGCCCGTCACTCAGCAGCGGTCCGAGCCCCTTGCCAGGTTCTGCAGTGCCCCAAGGCATGGAGTGGGCGTTTGGGGGGGGTCTCCTGTCCCTCTGCCGCCATGGGACAGGAGCACAGAGGGTTCCTCAGGGACAGGACAGTGGCTGGGACCCTGCAAACCCGGGAGTAAAAATGAGGAGGAAAAGGGAAAGTGCCACGGGTGCAGGTGTTGTGGTCCGGGTGTGCTGGGGAAGCTGGAGTGATGCTTGGCTCATCCAAGGGGGATGTGATATTGGAGAGAAAGTGGGGTGGTGGGTGAGGGCAGCGTGCTGTCAGTGTGGCTCTGCCTGGGGGAGGTGGACGGTGGGGCATGGCTCAGGGCAAGCAAAGCGTGATGGGCAGCGCAGCTCAGTGCAAGGGAGCTGGGGATGGGGCCGTGCACCGCTGATGGGCACGAGGGATGAGCGCTGCGGCACAGCGCGGGCTGGGGCTGGGCCGGGGGCCGCCTTCCTGCTCCTGCAGCCCCGGCTCTGGGGCTGCTGCTCCCCGGGAGGGGGTGGGCTGGGGCACGGCCTCCCCCAGACTTCACAAGGACGACGTCGTGGAGTCCACCACCTCGCGGCCGTTGCACACTGTGGGCACGTACTGTGAGGCCGAGCCTGGAGGGGAAGGCAGCAGTTACAAGAGGGGAGGTCCAGCAGCAGCACCCACCCAGGATGTCCCAGTGCAGTGACCGACCCTCAGGAGCATCTGTGGGGTGGAGGGCTTGGGGTGGGGCGGCCGATCCCTTGGGCGCTGCAGCACCCCTACCTCCCGCTTCCCAGGTCCCCGTCCCAGCTGTCCCCCTGCCCCTCCCCGGCCCAGCCATGCTCACCGTGGGACTGGCTGGAGCTGGCGGCCGCCATGCTGAAGCGTGCCGTGCCCACACGGTGGCTGGCCACGTTCTTCTGTGGCTGGAAGAGTATGATGTGGAGCTTGGGGGTGAAGAGGCAGCCGAGGACCACGGTGCCGCTGAGGCTCACCGAGATGCACATGGTGGTGGTCTGCACCTGGAGGCAGAGGGGTGAGCGTCACGGGTGCAGTGGCACCATGGGCCCAAGAAAGAGCATGGATGGGGCCCTCATCTGCCCTTCCCCACACCCTCCCAGCCCTGTGCAGCCCAAATCATGCGGACCGGAGTCCCCAGAGCTCAGGCTCTTACTCGGTAGTCGCTGGAGGTCACGTAAAAGATGGGCAGGAAGGCCAGCCAGATGATGCAGGTCGTGTACATGGTGAACCCAATGAACTTGGCCTCATTGAAGTTTTCGGGGCATTTCCGCGTCTTGAAGGCGTAGACCGTGCACAGGACAATCAAGAGGACGTTGTAGGTGAGCGAGATGAGCATGTTGGAGTCGCGGTTGTTGCACTTGAGGGTGACGATGTACCTCTTGTCAGGCTCGGTCTCCTTGCCCGTGCCGGGGGCCTCCACCAGCAGCCAGATGATGACGATGATCAGCTGGCAGGAGATGAGGGCCATGCAGATGACCACCTGCGATGTGGGGCTTATGAAGCGAGGGCGCTGGACCCCCTCCTTCACCCCGCTGAAGATCCTGGCGATGCGATTCGTTTTGGTCAAGAGGGCCGAATAGCAGACAGCAAAGGACGTGCCCAGCCCCAGGCGCCGGAGCGTGCACACCTCAGTGGAAGGCTTCGCAATGAAGATGAAGGTCATGCTGTAGCACATGAGGACTCCGGTCAAGAGAATGTAACAGAGCTCCCGTCCGGAGGCCTTCACAATGGGAGTGTCGTTGTTCTTCATGAAGACTCCGAAAACAAAGAGAGTGGAGATAAATCCCAAGCATGAGATAGTGACGGGGCCGATGGCCCAGACGTCTCTCCAGCGGATGTACTCCTGGGGCAGCTCATAGCAGCCATTCAGGGTCTCGTTGGGCCAGTAACCCAAACCGCAGTCCATGCAGGTGAACTCATCCAGCAGGTACTCGTAGGGCTGGCAGGGGATGCAGATCCAGCAGCAGATGTCTCCCGGCTGCATGCTCTTTATCTCGTTCTTCTTGCAGGGATCGCTGCACTGGGACACCGGGATGGACGTCTCTGCCCAGGGGATGAGACTGGTGTTGAGGATGAGCCCCTCCGCCCAGTAGCCCACCTTCTGGTACCGGTACCGCCCATCCGTGCGCTGGTAGTTGAAGATATTGTAGCGCCCAATCCCGTCCCCGTAGCGGTCAAATCGAACAACGCTCTCAGTGTCTGCTGGCCTGAATGGAGCTGGAGGGAGGAGAAAGGGAGGTGGTCACTGCCTGGAGAGCTGGCCCACGTGGCCATGGGGTGGGAGCACTCTCGCTCCCACAGGGATGCACTGGGGAGGCACGGCCCATCATGGCCAAGAGACTATTTCCAACCTGTCCCTTGCCTTTGTGCCCAGAATGCAGCATTATTCTTTGGGATCGTGAAACCAGTGGTGCAGAATGCTCTCACTGTGCTGGCAGCCCCTAGCCACACTGCAGGGCAAAGCAGGGGGATCTGCATAGCCATGCAGTGTCACTGCCCCCAAAAACTCCATGGCTCTGAGTGCTACGTGGGGCTCAGCCCAGCCCAGAGGGGATGATGGTTCTGATTGACCCCAGACCTGTGGGCTCCTGATTGAGGCCCTCCCTCCAGCTTAGTCCCTGAGGGCTGACGAAATCACAGAGCAAGTGGCTGAGGTCTCCAAGGAGAGACTGAGACCTCAAGGAGAAGGTGGAGCATTAGGGTGAGAGCATGACCTCCTTGCTCCTCCCTGCCCCTCCACCCATTCAGCCGTGCAGCCAAGCCCCATCTCCACCTCTGGACTCACCATCAAAATTAACATTGAGCATGAAGTCCTTGTAGAACCTCTTGCCATTGACGGGCTTCATGGAGTCGCAGAGCTTGGTGGTGTTGGGGCACAGCGCCCGGTGCATGTTGTGAAGCGAGTGAGCCATGGCGTAGACCGCGTTGACCACAAAGGTGATCTTGGACTCTGGCTCAAACTTGCCCGTCTTTAGGGAGTACCGGCTGCAGTCCTGCGTGTGGAGGCTGCACTTGAACTTTTGCTCCCAAAACTCCCGAAACCAGGGATTTCGGCTGTTGTTGTAGGGGTGGAGGTTGAGGAAGTAGGCGGCAAACTCCTGGATGGGGTACGCTGCCAGCTCGATGGTGATGGCTCCCTCCGCCACCGCCTCGCTCCCCGCCACCACGCTCTCCAGGGCTCCCCAGCCATCGCTGGCCACCCACACGAAGGAGACGTTGGCTCTGTGGGCGGCCGCCAGCAGCTCCCGGGCATCCTCGCTGCGGGTGAAGAGCACGACCACCTTGGCATTGGGCTTCTGCAGCAGCGCCCGCACCACGCCGTCGTAGGTCTTCTTGTTCATGGAACGTCCCACCTTCTCCGAGGTGGCGATGCAGATGTTGCGCATGCGGGCTTCTTGCTCAAAAGCCTCGATGCCCGTCTCGCCGTAGTCGCCCTCGGAGGCCACTGTGGAGACGTAGGTCCAGTTGAAAAAGCGGAGGATCTCCGACATGGCTTTGGCTTGGTAGAAGTCGGGCGGGACGGTGCGGGCGAAGTAGTCGTAGCGGGACTTGTCGCTGAGCTTGGCGCTGGTGGAGGCGTAGCTGATCTGCGGGATCTGGAAGAGCCGCAGCAGGTTGGCGACCTGCGTGGAGGGGAGAGGTGAGCGTGGCCAGCGGGGACGTGGCCCCACGAGGAGCGTCCCCTGGGAGCACCGGCTCCTAGACATGGTGGGTGGCCGACCCATGGGCAACCCCCACTTGGAGGCTGGGGAACCCCAGTGCCCAGCGGACAGATGGACGCAGGTCGCCCAGGCCCCCAGTCCTGCACTGGAGCACAGGGAGCTGTGGTCATCCCAGGGCTGGGGTGTAGTGCTGTTCCCTGGGCATCCTGCCGAGGACGGGATGGAAGAGGTGGTGGGGAGGTCCCTGTGTGACCACGACCTCCAGGGGCTGTGGGACAGGAGAGCCTGGCCATGGCCAGCCCCTGGTGCCCAGCACAGGGCCCTGGGCTCATTTTCTCGCAGAGGTTTCTCACTCCGTGATCCCTGTGTGTTCCTGCTCCTTGCAGCCTCTGCTCATTTCTTTCTTTCTTTTTTTTTATTATTTTTATCAATATTTTATACTCCCCCCTCTGAGATTCAGGGCGGGACTAGATGGATTCATGGCAAACACTGAAACTCCACCGCAGGCGACAGAGCGATGCTCGTCCGCGAGGACAAAGCTGGTGCCCGCAGGGCTGGGGGGGCACAGTGGGCACTGTCCCACCGAGCCCCGGGGGCCTGGCACCGTGGCTGCCATGGATGCTCCTTCCCCTCGTTATCTTCAAAAAGGAGAGAGCCCCGCTAATGAGGCCGTTAGAAGCCACGGCTCTCACAGCCCCCACGCAGCTCTGCTTCCCATGCAGGGGATGCAGCTTAATTAACGTGGACAAATGCTTTTAGCGGCAGATCGCCCTAATGGCATGAAAGCCCCAGAGGGCCGCAATGCTGTGGGGACAGTGGGGGATGTGGGGCTGTCACCATCCGGTGACTCCATTGCATCGGGCCGCCCGGGACCAGGGTCCCCCTACCCCATGCAGAGTTTTCTGGGCCATTCTGACATCAGGAGCTGTCGCTGTCCCCGTGGGCATTCTGCACCCAACCGCACACCTGGGATCAGGAGCCATGGAGATGCAGGTGAGCCGGCCTGCCCTCCCCGGAAACGGCCGATCCCAAAATCCCATCCCGACCCACGGCGCTGCCCTGAGCCCGCCCACGTTCTGTCCCTGCAGATAGACCCCAGCACGGCCGCGGCCATGGCCATCCAGGCGTGGTGGCGCGGGCAGCTGGTGCGGAGGGCACTGCTGGTGGCGGCCAGCAGCGCGCGGCGCATCCAGAACTGGTGGCGGCGGGTGGGCAGCCAGCGGAGGGAGCAGCAGCGCCTGTGGGTGCTGGCCGAGTACGTCAGGCTGGAGCGGGCCAGTGTCCTGCTGCAGTCTCAGGCCCGGGCGTGGGTGATGCGGACGGAGTACAAGCGCTGCCGGGAGGCCGCCCGCACCATCCAGACCTGCTGGCGGGCGTACGTGCAGCGCCGGGCCAGCAACTGCACCAAGGACGTGGATCTGCACATCGACATCGTCCTGGGCGTTCCGGGTGACTGTGGAGCCCAGAGTGAATAAAGTGGGATCCCCACGGAGGGATGGCCGCCTGCGTGGATGCTGACCCCTGCGTTTGTGCCCAGTGGGGCTGGGAGCACCGCAGCAGACAAATGGCTCCACCCGAGGGGCTCACGTCCCCCCCGCTGCTGCTGAGGATGGGGCAGCATCCCATGGCACGGGGCTGGCACGCGCTCACCCGGCCCCAGGCAGCCTGGGATGGGTGCTTTCCTTAGCAGGTGCTGAGCTCCCTGACACACAGTCCAGCAGAGAAGTGGGGCTGAGGAAGGGGATGGGCCCCGTGCTCCCCAGCTCCAGGAGGTCCCCACCCGACGAGGGCTGAGGTTTGGCGGCCCTGCAGCCAGCATATGCCCTCTGCCACTTCTGCCCACAGCCCAGGCTCTTATCTTGCATGGGGTACCTGGATGGAAACATCGCTGTAGGAGCCCCCGATGACACCGGTGATGGCCGTGGGCACGTCATCGTGGACAGCGTAGGAGCCATCGGGGCAGATGTGCTCGGAGCCATCCACCCTGGTCAGGGATGCGCGGACAAAGTCGAGTGACTGCTCGAGAGCGTAGGTGTCCTTGGAGCAGGTGTCCAGGATGTGGGCACCAAGCCTCACCCCCGGCAGGATGCTCGGGTCCTTGTTGATCTCATCCAGCGCGAAGAGCATGGCCTCGAGGCGCTGGATGCCCCGGTGCTCATTGATTTTGCCACAGTCTTCGCCCCCCACTCCTTTTTCATGAACGGGGAAGAGCCCCCCGATGACCAGGTCCCCCTCAGTGCTGATCTCCTTCTTGCCGTGGGTGGGGCCGTGCCCGGCAGCCAGGCAGGAGGCCAGGTGCGTCAGCCAGAGCCAGGCGGCAATGGGGACCGCCATGGGGTGTGACGGTGCCGGCCGGGGACCCGTGTGCCCCGTGTCACCCAGCGCCGCCCGTCAAGGTGCGGGCAGCCAGGCCCCCGGCATCGAGTGTGGGGACGGAGCAGTGTGGTGGTGGCAGGGGGTCGTGCCACCTTGGTGGAGCCCTCGTCGCCTGGAAAAGCAAAGGGAAGAGGTGCTGGGTCTGCAGGTCACGGGGTGAGCTGGGGCTGTCCACCTGGGAGCTGCACGGGGATGCTCGGGGCGGCCGAGCCAGGGCAGCATGCAGGTGCTTTGTGTCCCCACCAGCCCACGTCTCCCCCAGGAGGGATACCCACGGAGAGAGCTGAGCAGATGTGACAGCTCCAGCAGCAACTTAGGACCTGCAGGATGCAGCGAGTGACACAGATGCGGGCAGACATGCAGGGCCACTCTGGCTGCCCAGCTCCCCGGGATGAGCTGGCACGTGCAGGGAGGCAGGCAGTCAGCGCCGCAGCAGTTCCAGGCAGTGCAGCCTAGTGGGGGACAGCTTTTCTGGCACTGGGAAAGGAGCCAGGGATGTCACCCAGGGGCTGGGACATCACCCAGAGCAGGGATTGAGGCAGACCCGATGCCAGATCGGAGCCCCCTGACCCCAGTGCCACCTGCTCGGCCAGGGCCAGCTGCTCCATCCCAGTGCAAGGGGCACAGCCACGCTCCCACCCCATCCAGCCCCCGAGCCCCATCCCCACTGGGTGCCGGCTCCATCCCGCAGTGCTCTAGAGACTGTTCTCTCACCACCGCCCCTTCCTTCCTCGTACACTAAATTCAGAGATTTCAGTAGAAGTAAGAGCCAGGTTTGCTGGCTCCCTCTGCATAAACCACGGAGGAGCTGGGGAATCAAAGGCTTTTGCAACAGACAGGCCTTTTTTTGGCAGTAAATGAGGTCCCCTCAGAGATGAGTTGTCTTTTCCCACACCATGAGAGAGATTTGTTTCCCATTTAAAGTCTGCTGCTGGCATCCCACAGGGCCAGGGTTTCAGGGGCTGTGAAAGAAGGGGACCCCCAGCCTGACAGCCCCAGCCCCAGGTGGCTGCAGCTCACGGGGGGGCTCCAGGTGAGATCCACCGGAGGAAGGGCACCTTCAGCTCTCCCAAAGGGTGCTCCCCAAATCATCAGCTCCATCGGGGAGGCAGAGATGGCTGCAGACATCCCTGGAGCTGCTCACTGGGCTGACACGGTGCTGGGGGGCGACCGGCCCCCGGGAACATCTGGAGAACATCTGGGGGTGTGAGGCACCCCACTGGGCAGAGCCACGGCTGTCCCAGTGGCCACGGTGCATTGGGAAGGCTCTGCCGGCTCCCATCTGCTTGCAGCCGCCCTCCCCCCGAAAGCATCAGCGATCAGAGATGTTTACAACACGCAGTTGGTCCCGTGCCCCCCAGAGCACGCTGACACCTGCACACACAGGGAGGACCCCGGCTGCTGCCCTGCTTTCAGGAGGGGGTGCACGTCCAGCTGTGACCATGCAGCTTTGCAGCCAGGACCCTGCCCTGGGTCCACACCGTGCATGCAGGTGTGCACCCGTGCAAGGTGCATGGCAAGCACTGCGCAGGGGCTTGCACACCGACACCACGCACTCTGCAGGCATGCCCGTACCGTGCACGCTCATGCCTGCAGCATGCCGGTAACGGGCCCATGCCCTGCACGCGTCCGCAGAGGTGTGCACCCCGCACGTGTGTACAAGAGCTGCACGTTGCAGCGCACGCATGCCGTGTGGCCGCACACGCGTGTGCAAAGCACCGGGAGCAGGGTGACACCTGGAAGCGCCTCCATCACCTCCTCCCTTGGGGTCGCCCCGTACATTGAAGCCACCGGGCTCCTCTCGTCCAGCCGGGGGGAGCAGGAGGGGAGGACGCAAAGAAGAGCGGCCGGCAGAGCTTCGGCGGGCGGCCGGGGCGCCCCTGCCCCGCGCCAGCCCCCGCGTGATCGGGGAGGATGCGGGGTCACCCATGCACCCAGCCGGCCCAAAGCACCCCAGGGGCCGGCAGCCCCCGGAGCAGCGAGCGAAGGGCAGGCGGGGGCCGTCCCCGCACCTGCCGCGCTGCCACCTCCGCGCCCCGGCGCCGCGCTCTCGGAGCCGCAGCCGGACGGGCCGGCGGCCACGGCGCCTACTCCTGGGCTCGCAGCGAAGCTCCCGGGGAACCCGCGGCCCCCGGCGCCGTGCCGGCCCCCCGGCTCCGCTCCCCTCCCGCCGCCCCGCGACTCCCGGCACCGGCTGCGGGCGCTGACCGCGGTGCCGCGGCCCCGACGGCTCCGGGAGCGGCCGACCCCCTCTCTCCGGGCACCGCCGTTCGGGCGGCCCGAGGCCACGGCGGAGACGCGGGGTCCGCAGCCCTTACCTGGGCCCGGCGGGGCTGCGCCGGGAGCCGGTGCCGGTGCCGCGGCCGCTTCGGAGCTGCTGCCGCCGCCCGCCTCCCGCCGCCGCCTCTGACACTCCGCCAACCCCAGCCCGGCGGAGCCGCTCCGCCCCCGGCCCCCGCCCCGGCCCGGCCCCGGGCAGCGGCACCCCGCGGGGCAGCGGTCGGGACGCGGGCAGGGCGAGCGGCACCGCTGCGGCACCGAGAGACCTCCCGGGGCGCAGCTCGGCCCCCGCGCCCCCAGCCGCCCCCGCTGAGCACGGGGGTCCCAGCCCCGGCTGCAGCCCCGCGGTCCGCGCCCGGCACCCAAGCGCCGAGCCCTGGGAGATGCTCCCCCCTCCAACTCGCAGTGCAGAGCCTCCGGGGGCACAGCTCGGGCTGGAATTAGGGTTTCGGGACCTCGACGGACTCCACCGTTTGCCCAAATATTCCCGAAGCCCAGGATCCCGCTTTGCTGTGACCTCCCCCCACCACCCCGCACCCCCGATGCCGCACCGGCAGCTCAGCTGGCCCCAGCATAACCCAGGACATCCACAACAAAGCCCCCCCTCGGCTCTCCTGCGGCACCAGGACACTGCTGCTCCCAGCACTGAACGGAGCAGGGCAGCAGCAGCAGCAGGTGCCTTCGCTGGGAGGAGATCAGAGCGGGACCGGCACAGCCCGAACCCCGCAGCCCAGCCCGGCACACGAGGCTCACACGGTCCCAGCACTCAGCAGCAACCACATCCCAGCAGGACGCATCCCGGCTGCTGCTGCTCCGGCATTTCTGGCAGCGGAAAGACGACGGCAAAGATCCCCCAGCCCCCGTTTTCCATGGGGTTAGGGGACAAGTGGGGTCAGGAGCTGTCGTCTGCCTCCAGTCCCTACAGAGACTCAGCCGGGCATGAATATTTCAGGGGGCTTGGCTGTTTTGTAATAACCAGCAATAAACACCAGGAAGAGCAATATTTTTCCGTGTGGGCTGGAGGAGTTTAATATTTTATCACTCAGAGCACAAAATATTTATAAATAATCTCCTGTCAATCACCGGATGAGGACTGATCGTGACCTTTTCAAGGCAGAGAGGGTAACTCCCCCCACAAGCGGGGGACGAGCCAGGTCCCCTGCCCCTTGCTGCCGGCCCTGGTGCTGGGCTGCACGCTGGGAACAACCCCTGGGCTGCCAGGGGCGCCGGGGACACATTGGGCAGGGAAGGGGTTGCGCTCTGCTGGGTGAAGTGCTCCGGCACCGAATGTTGCAGGGTGAAGTGGCGATGGGGTCAGGAGGAGAGGCAGCGTGGCTGTGCCCCAGCTCCCCCTCCCCGCAGTGACTGCTTGGGGTGCAGCGGGCAGCAGCAGGGGACGGTCCCCACGACCGCTGGGATGGGGACCGTGGGTGATGAGCGGGGCCCCTGCGGTGCAGGACAGCCGGGGCCAGCCCCCTGCCCAGCAAGGACAGTGCGTTGGCAGTCAGGAAAGGCAGCAGGCAGCGCGGAGGAAAAGCATCCACTTTATTACAGACCCCGGAAGCTCGTGTGGCAGGTCCAGGACAGCTTTACAATGGATGATTCCATTTTCAGCAAAGGGAAAGAGAAGAGGGGAACGAAACGAACCAACCCTACTCATCGCTCTTTGGTGCTAGAGAACACACGTCCGTGTCGGCAGAGAGAAGCCGTGGGTGAGAGGGGCACCAGCAGAAAAGGGGGGGACCCACGCTGCCCCCTGGAAACGCACCCAGAGACACACGAGCGGTGAAGGCATGTCACCCCAGCCTGCACCCAGCAGCGGGTGGCCCCATCCACACCCCCTTCCTGCAACGGCAGTGGCCCCAGGAGGGATCGGTGCCCGGAATGTCATGGTGCCAAGGAGGGAGACAGGAGAGGCGCACGAGGCCGGGGGCCAGGTCCGGCTCTACTCTTCTCCTCGCTCAGCGGCGATGGGCTCCTTGGTCCACTTGTCTGCGAGCTCCTGGGATTCCGCGTAGCCCGAGGCGAGCAGCAGCCCCGGGGTGCCCTCCCCATCCGCAGCAGCTTCCAGGTCCAGCTCCTCGAAGGAGGAGCCGCTGGCTCCGGACTCGCTGTAGCTGTGCTCGCTGCGGTTGTCGGCCTCCTCCCGGCCACGGCTGGCGGGGAAGGGCAGCAGGACCGAGGTGGCCACCGAGGTGTCCCTGCTGTCAGTCGTGGCCTCGATGCTGATGGAGCTGGCCTCGCTCATGGTGTCGGCCCCTGGGATGGAGAGAGAAGGGGAGGGCGTGAGTGCTGCGGGAGGAGGGGCGGCTGGGTGCCACACCAGCGTGCCTCTGAAGCCACCAAAGCCTGCAGAGCGCAGTAAAGCGTCATGTGGGGACCACCTGTAACCCTTGTGACCTGACCAGGCAAGCAATGGGATGCTGGTGGCCCCGTTTGTGCCATGCACCAGGGCTGACCCACTGGCTTCCCAGAGGCTGAGGGTGTCGTGCAGGGGGACGGGGCTGGGCGGAGGTGACCACATCCCTCCCTGCACTCTGCCCTGGGCTCTGCAGTGTGCATCCTTCCTTCTCGCCCCACCTCCACGTCCTTCAGCTCCCCGTGGCCCGCCAAGCTGCCCCGTGTGCCTATGGGGATGGAGGAATGGAGGTGACCCCTGGGAAGCCTGCAGTCTTTGGCACAGGCACCGGCACGGAGTAGCACAGGGTGGCCACAAGCAGGAGGAGGGTGCCCAGGGCCTGGGAGCCCCTCCAGGCCAAGCCCACCGGCCCTCCCCGTGTCACCGTCTCATTAGCTCGGTCGACAACGCAATTAAGGAGTCGACAACGAGACATGCGTGTCAGATTGAGACCAGCAGCTGAGTGCTGTTGCCGGAGCAACCAGCTGGGAGACAAAGCCCTCCTGTAAAACATTAATCATTTTTAATTATGACATCACAGATTCACGCTGTTAATTATGACAACAGCAGCGAACTCCGGCCGGCCTTCCCGCGGCGGCTGCGCTCCGTCCCCCTGCCGGCTGGCGCTGCCTTCACCACCTCCTTCCTCCCCTCTCCATCTTCATCCTCCCACCTCTCCGCTTGGGAAGAGAGCACAGCAGGGATGGCCCCACCGCAGGTGTAGGGGATCTGGGTACTCAGCACTCTGGCTGCCTTGCCCCGCTCGTGGCACCAATGCAAGATGCATCTCCAACCCCCCCCAAAATGGCCAGGGTGCCCAAACCAGGGTGGGGAGCAGAGGGGACAGGGTGGGTGCTGCCCAGCCACCCTGCAGCATCGCTGGTGCCCGGCCTGGCATGGTGACACCACCTGGAAGGCAGAAGGAGCACAGCCAGTGCTGACACACAGGGAGCGTCTCAACATGGAAAATGCATTTCCTCTAAGTTTCAAAAGGTGTTCAGCGGGCTCCCGGGGAGGTGCTCATAGGGATGCCCCTGGCCAGACAGGTCAGAGGAGAGCCTCCAGAAAGGGAATGGAGGGCAGCAGGGCCTTGGGGCCCATGGGATGAGTCCCATTCGTGGCAGAGACAGGCTCAGCAGCACTAGGTCCCACTGCACACCGGAATGGGCCAAGCAGCTGGGGACGTCACCACAGCTAGGGCACCCTGGAGTGAGCCAAGGGGAGAGCATGTGGGGAGCACGGCAGCCTTCTGGGGCTGGGATGTGAAGGGAATGGTTGGGATGCACGGCCCAATGAATCTCTGCTGAGCCTGTGGCTGGGCACCCACCCTCCAGGACATGGCACAGCAGTGAGTCTACCTCAAAAAAAGCCAAATTTGGCCAAAGACCCAGCGTGATGCCAGCGCTCTGAGGTAGCTCAGACACAGCCCATGGCAAGCCACAGAGCACGGTGTCAGGCTGAAGCTGCATCGGTTGCACCCGCCGCAGGTTCCTCGGAGAGCTGAGGGCACCGATCCTGCCAGGCCCTGCCCTGCCTGCACAGCATCCGTTCTGCGCCAAGGGGGCTGTTCTGGTTCCAAGCTGTCGTGCACCCACGCACTGCAACATACAAGAGGAGACAAGCACCGGCTCGGGATGCTGAAGATGGGTGAAGGCAACCTACGGCTGCTGGCGCTCTGCTCCGAGAAGACGGCTGTCCTCGCCCCCAGCTGCTTCGTCCCTGCCCCGCTCCGAGGGCGACAATAAATAGCCATGCATCCCTTCAGCCAGGCGCTTTTTCCCTGCTCTGTCACTTCGGATCACGTTTGAGCAGCCCCCGCCGGCACATCTGCCCGATGCGGCAGCCGTGTCCTCCTCTGTGCAGGACAGGGCCGGCCTCAGTGTGCGGGGCGAGGGAAGGAGCCATCACTCCTGGAGAAGGGGGGCTTCCTTGGGTGGAGCCCTGGGGTGAGCACAGCCCTGGCTCTCCTCCCGTGGGCACTACTGCTGCTGGCAGCCCTCGCTTCCAGGAGCATCCACACTTCGCAGCCGGCGCTTCCCTTCTCCAGTATGCACGGCCCCAGCTGGAGGGAGCCTCCAGAGCTGGCTCAGCCCTGGGCGAAGCAGCCCCGAGCCTCTGGGCAGGGCCACGTGCTCCAAAACCATCAGTGTCCATGTCAGGAGAGCCGTTTCTGTTTGCTTTCCCCTCCATGTGCCGCGGTGGGGTCATGCTGGAGAGCACAACCCCGGCACAAAAGCCAAGTAGAAAATAACTAATCGTGATTGACACCAGCCCCTGGAGAGACATCAGTCGTTGCGACGACCCCGGTGATGGCCCAGGAGGGACAGAGCTGGGGCAGAGGCAGCTGCACCGCCCCGCTCATTGCACAAGTGCTGAGCAGAGCTGTGCTCAGAGCAGCAGCCAGCACCGGCTCTGTGCGTGCAGGGCTGGAAAGCTCCGGCTCAGGCCTAGCAGCACTGCCTCGCTCAAAGCCAGAGGCACCCAGCACATTGCGGGACGAGCCCCAAACCTGTGGGATTTCTCCAGCATCTCCCACCAGTGAGCAGAGTTTCTCCAGGCCCATGTCTGGGCCGAGCCCGCCCGTGCCATGGGATCACACGTATCATCACGTGTGCAGCGTGACCCCGCCGTGCGACCGGGCTGTCACCGGCACGGGCAGGTGCTGGGGGCACGTTTGGGGACGTGGCACAGACACAGCGCGGGCAGAGCGCCCTGAAAACACCGCGACTGCAGGCGCTGGGAAACCGCACCAATTAGGCTCTTCATTGCGGTGCTAAATGGACGGAGCTCTCGGAAAGCAATTCCCAGGCTCGCTTTTAACGACCGACGCAATTAAGAATTAAAGCGATCCAAAACCGAAGATGTGTAAAAAGATTACCAGACCAGGGGCGAGGCGGCGAGGCGTGCTCCAGCCGCCGCACGCGCTCATGTTTCTTTCATGGCCGTTAGGCACGCCTGGGTGCCCGGCGGGGCCGCGGCCGGAGCCCTGCCTGCAGCCCGCAGCCTGCAGCCCGCGTCGTGCTGCGTCCCGCAGCCATGTGAGCACGTGGGCCGGCGCGGCAGCCAGCACTTCGGGTTACTATAGCACTGCTGTTCCGCGCCCACAGCCATTGTGGTCCCTTCCTGTATAAATACACCCAGGCTCCAACAGATCCCTGCGAGCAGATGCTCTCGGGCAACTCCACCACCAGCTACAGAAACCTGGTATTTAAGTGCTTCACAATCGCAACATGTAACAGATGAAGATGAGATCGAGAAAGATGGATGTGACAAGGAGAAAAACAAGCCCAGCTGCGAGCAAACGTGTCGGCACCCAGCTCTGCTTTCACAGCCGCGGGCCCGCAGCGCTGCGGCCGCACCAGGAGCAGCTTTGTCCCCTGCCACCGACAGGACCGCGTGCCGCCCGGCCCACGGCGTGCCCACAGGACGGGGTCAAGCTGTGCCACACGGTGATGGGACGAGGTGTGCCGAGCCCTGGGCAGGAATCCAGACGCAGCGCAGGCCCTCTCACCTCCTGCTCAGAACAGCCAGGACACCGGGACCCCACCTCGGGAGGGGTGGTGACGCACGGAGGAGCCCACGCGTGAGCCATGCTACCTGTGATGTCCGTCTGGGCGTCTTCGGCCTCGGCCGCCGCCCTGCTCTTCCTCTCCAGCTCCTTCATCTCGGGCACGTAGAAGTCCCCTTGGCGGGCGAGGGGGCACACGAAATAGATGCGGTCCTCCTTGTAGATCTCAATCCTGGGGTGGGCACACAGCTTCCTCTCCTGGAAGAGAGCGTCAGGCCGTCAGCCTCCGCGCGCTCTGCCCCGCCCCGCTTGGTTTGGGCCCATCTGGCACCGTGGGCAGGAGCCCCAGCGCCCACCACCCCGCGGCACCCCCCAAGCTGCTCCTATTGACAGCCCCCAAACACAGGAGGATGCAGCCCCCAGAGGGCGGACGTTTCGGGGGGTTTTGGAACACCTGCAGCTGCTCACCACGTCCCCATGCCTGCCTCCCAGCAAGGACCCACGGCAGGCGTAGCGCTTCTCTGCTAATTAATATAATCCAGAAGCGACAGCTCCAGCAGCTCCTTTCAGAAGCGGGAGGGCAGGGCGGTTGGAGACGGAGCCGTGGCATTTCAGACAGCCTCCCCTCCGCCTCTGCCCCCTCCTCCCCACGCCTGCCCCGCTCCCCCAGTCACAGCGCAGGCTGCTTCCCGCTGGGTGAGCGGGGCGAGCACCCTGCGGCGCTTGCTCTTTTTCTCTGCTTTTTCCCTTTCTCAGGTCCCCGAGGACCTTTTCTTATTTCAGGAGCTCCGGTGCCAGCGGCACGGGCCGGCATCCCGGCGCTCACAGCCCGGAGCTCCCACTCGCAGGCAGGTGAAACGCAAACACACGCAAGATCAGCACCGTGTTCAATAAAAGCAAGCCGGGCTGTTTTTAGCAACGGAGCAGGGGCGGCTCATCTCACTCCTGCTTTTTAAGCAACAAGCCAGGCAAGCATCCTCCCCACCACTCTGCCCCTTGCTCCACCAACCACAAACCCAACTTCAGCTCGTTTTGCTATTTTCGGTAACCGCAACACATACCCGAGACGGATATTTCCAAGATTCACAGGTTTCTTGGATGCATCCAGCTCCCCCCCACACTTAACGCAGACGGGGACGACTCAAAGGATCTCAGAGCAAAGGGACCTTCACTGAGTTCATTCTCCAAGCAGCCTGAAGCCTCAGGGCTGCGGGCAGGCCTCCAGGACACCAAGGATGCTCAGTACTTGATTTCTTCCCAATTCACCCCATTTCTCCCAAAGCAGCTGGAGGGAAATCACCGCCCATGCTGGGTGGCAGTGAAACAGGCACTGGTGATACTGGTGCTGTGCCTCAGAGGGACGGCAGAGCTGGCACTTGGGCTGCAGGATGCTATATCTTGTGGGAGGGACAGTGGGATGCCCAGCCAGCTCCAAGGGCCAGGTTCCGGGGACACCAGCAGCACCGTGACCCCACCACTACGAGTGGGTGGGATGAACTCACCCCTTTCCCAGCTGCCCAATGTACGCCTTTGCAAATCAAGTTGTGATCCAGATGCCAGCCCCTGCTGCTGCCGCGGCCCAGAACAACCAGCCAGTGTGTACGGCCACCCCCAAAACAAGGGACCCAAAAAACCAGGGGGCACCCTGAGTCCAAAGGCAAAGGGAAGCAAAGTGGGAAGCAAATTAACAAAAGCTTAACTATGTGGCAAAACAACATAGGAGCTCAACGGGCAGTAGAGGGCTTTGCAGCAGAGAAGGAAGCCCCCCGGCTGGTGTGAGGCCAACAGATGGAGCAGCAAGGTGGATGCAGAGCCCTCAAGGCAGATGAAATGCAGTCTCACATGGGTGGAGGAGCTCGGCAAGGTGCCACCAGTGGGAGGCAGTGGGCAGGCTTCTGGCAGGGCAGCGGGAGCGCAGCAAGTGGGGCAGAGCGGGGACTCGCCTCTTCCCAAGGTCGTGCAGCACTGACCACGAGCTCACCCTTCCCGCATTACTCACAGCTCCTTCCTGCCCTTCATGGGGATCTGATGAGTCACCTTTGGGAGGAATGCATCAGATTTAGGAGGAAATTCTTCATTCAGAGGGCAGTGAGGCGCTGGCACTGCTGCCCAGAGCTGTGGGCGCCCATCCCTGGAGGTGTCCCAGGCCATGGAGGGGCCCTGGGCAGCCTGAGCTGGGGGGCAGCCAGCCCATGGCAGGGGTGGGGCTGGGGGGGCTGTAAGGTCCCTTCCATCCCAACCATTCTGTGATTCTGTGACTTACTGCATATGATCCATACAAGCCACACAGGCAGCAAAGACCAATGCTTCCAGAGCCCATGGGTTTGATGCTGGCACATACATCCGCTCCAGCTACATCAGCCTTCTGCTTCACACAGAGCCAACCCGCTGTCCCACCTTGGGGACATGGCTGTGCCAGGGGTACCCACAGTACAAACCTGGTCAGAAAGAACCCCAACCACACAGAACCAAAGGGCTCTAAAATCAGGCAGTAAAATTAGAGCTGGAGCTCAGCATGCTGAAAGTGAGCCACCAGCCAGCTCCGCAGGGACGGTGCTGCGTGCCACATCCTCCTCCTCTCCTCGCACGCCCCACGCTCAGTGTGTCATCCCGCCTTACACCAGGAGCGCTCTGCCAGCGGGCCTGCACTGCTCCTGGCACTGCAGGGCAGCACTCCTCAGTGGGACAACACCGGGCTCTGTCTGCGTCTGTGAGGAGGGGGCATAGAGGATGGGACCAGGCTCTGTCAGTGGTGCCCAGGGACAGGCTGAGAGACGGTGGGCACAACCCGGAAAAGGGGGCACGGGGAAGGGCCAGCTGCTGTGGGTGGCCCCGTGGGGCACCAGGTGACCCCCAGAGGTCCCCACCAGCCTCAGCCACATGGTTCTGGGACATAGCTCCTCAGCTGGACATGGCCACCTGGCCCCGATACCAGGACAGCTCTGCTTTCCTCTCCCCTTCAAAGCCCTTTGTGCTTCAAGGCACTGCACAAACAGGAGATGATACTGTGATCAAGAAAAATGTGGGTCGTGGGAGCTGTGAAACGCCCGGCTCGAGCAAGGGGAGAGTTTTTCATTTTCACCTCGGCAGAGGCAGCCCGCCATGCAATTTACACCTCGCCCGCCCGGCACCTCTGGGGGCCGAGGAGCTGGGAAGAGGCTGGTGTCGGTGTGGCTGAGCCGTGGGACCGGTCCCAAGCAGGTTTGGGGGCTCACAGCCCTTGAGATGCAAAATCAGCCCCTCTGGGGAGCTGGGAGCAGCTGGGAGCGGCGTGGAGCCATGGATGCTCCTCTGCAGGATGGACACGGAAATCCAGACCCTGCCCTCCTCCAGGCTCGCCGCATGGATACGCACAGGGCCCCCTCCCCACTCCCCATACAGCACCTGCAGGAAAAGCCCCGCAGCACGGCCAGTGGTACCTCCATCTGCAGAGAAGAGTCCAGGAGAGAATCCTTCTCCCCATCACTTCCACACGGAAGCTTTCTGAAGGGGACTCTGGGTGTAACCACTGGAAGGCTCCAGCACCGGGTTTTCATTACATGAGGAGGAATCCGCGTAAAGCCACATAACCTCTTCTCGCTCGAGGAACGAGCTCTGGATTTCTGCTCCCGTCCCGGTTACCTTCACTGCTGCAGGAGCACACACAGCCCCACAGTGTGGATGAGCCCGCGGGAGGCCAGGACCACAGCTGGAGATGCTGCCTCCGCTCGGCAGCGCGGCTCTCCGGGGACCAGCGCTCACCTCTCAGCCCTCAGAGGATGCTTTTTCAGCATTAATCACAAAGCCAAAGCAGAGGTCGACGCGATGATCTCTGCTATCATGGATGACTGGAGCAGTGCTGAATTGCTCTGCCTGCTCTGTTGCCTTAGTGAGGCTGCCAGGAGCAGCAGCTGCGGCGATTTCTCTGCCTCGCATCACGACAGAGCCTTCCACCACCTTGTTGGGGAGGGATCCATTGCTGGAGACTCCCACCCTCCATGGGGCATTACACGGTGAAAGGAGCCACTCTGAACCACACATTCTTCATTAGGCCAAATATAAACCTAGAGCACAGCAACGCACCAGCCACGGGATGCCCAGCAGTTCCTTGTTTCTTGTGGAGAGACCTTCCACAGCCAACTCACAGCTGAGAGCCTGGAGAGCTCCTAGCCCAGCCGGACATTGGTCCCGACCCACCTGGATTTCAGATCTGACACTTGAGTGTTTCCCCTTCCACATCACAAACAACACTCCAGGCCTGTCATTTTCAATCCTCTCATGTCCCCGATGAAACCTTTTTAGTTTAAAACTAAAGCCCCAGCGATGTTACGGGAGCACGAGCTCCCAACCGTGCCTTGCTGCCGCCCACAGCCACAGGAGATCTCAGGCACCAGGGCCAAGATCTGGGCTGTCTTCTCTGAATCTCAGAGCTCCACAGGCTTTCTGGAGGGTGTGCACCCCCAGCTGCTCTTCCACACCTTGGTGTCACCAGGACACGCTCAGGACACGTGTCACATTCACATCCCTGGAAAGAAAATGGCACAATGGGATAAATACCCTCCTGTCCTTCCCTACCTCCCGGAACAACCTCATCTTTCTGCAACACCCCCAGCTCCAAGACCTTATTGAAGGCGTTCCATGACGAGCTGAAGTCAGCCTCACACTGCTCCTTCACAGATGAAAAAACCAAAAAACAGAACACTCGGGGCCTTCACCATGCTGAGCTCGTGCAGACCCAGCCACTGGCGCAGAGCAGAGCCGGGAGGTGAGTGTCCAACTCCCAAACACATCTTGGTGAACAAAACAAGTCCTTCCCTCCCCACGGACAAGAAATTCACATCAGCCTAATTTAGAAGGCAAGAAATGCTACCACAGAGGAAGATCAAGCAGCTTCTAGCCTGGCTTGCTGAGCAGGAACAGGTAAGATGATCCTGACGTCCACCAGCCCGTCCCAGCACAGCATCTCTGCAGACCCATCGGTGCGAGGCGCATCCCTGAGGCAGGAGGCTCTTCCTGCTGCCGGGCAGGTGCAGCCAGCAGCAGAGGAAGGCTGCCCGACCTCCTGCTCTGTGCTCGAGCTGGATGTGGCTGGCAGGGACCGCTCACAGCTCGAGGTGGCAGGACGCTCGCCCCGGCAACAGATGTCTCCTGTTTTAGAACCGGTGTTTTAAAGCAAGCCAAAGCCCCAGGACGAGCTCCTTTCTGGATTTTTATCAGCCTGTGTAAACAAACAAGAGAGACGTTTCCCCGCAGGGCTCCAGGAACCCTGTCCAAGAGCTTATACCTCTTCCCAAAAAGCTGACAACCTGGAGGCCAACAGGAGAGAGCCGGTGACCCCAGCAAGCTCCCGTGCAATGAGTTGATGAGCTCGGCTAGCAGAGCCCCAGAGTCACTGGCCGCATTCACAACCTGCCCCAGGGCATCCTCGAGGCAGGCAGTGCTGGTGACCAACGGGAAAAGGCACAGGGACAGGGCCAGGTGCTAGAAACTCAGGCAGAGGCAGGGAGGAGAGGAGCTGTGGGGAACCAACAAACAGCACTGGGCAGCAACAGCCATGCCAGTGGGTCAGGTTGGCTCCGCACAGCCCAAGGTGGGTGTAGAGCCCAGGGAGGGAAACTCAGACCTGGGTTGAGACAGTGACCCCAGTCTCTTGCCTCTTCCATGCCCAGAGATAATAATGAAATAAATAACCACAGACACAGCACTATTTTGGCAGCTGGGCATGCTGACAGCCCACCTGCCACACTGCCTGCAGCAGGGGGCTGGAGGGGAGGTGGGTGGGTGCCTGCCTCCCCATCACAGCCCTGCTCCTCCTCCTCCAGGTCTCACCAGGGCCATACTGTGGTCTGGGAGGGGTGAGCACCGCCAAGCACTGTGGTACCAAGGCACATGGGCAGGCAGGCAGGAGGGAGCAGGCTCACACACCCCGCAGCCCCAAAGCCCAGCTTTCCAGCAGCCACAGGCAGCAGGGAAGGAGGGCGACAGCTGCTTTGGTGGCCCCTGCAGTCTGGAAGCTTCTCCTCTGCCAGCCCAGAATCACGACTTTCTGCAGATCAATCAGATGAAAACAGAGAGATCAGACAAAAGGACAGAACCCAGCCTGACTTCTCCCTTCCAAGAGCCTGCTCCCCTCCTGCAGCTCCCCAGTGCTCCCATGGGCACTGGGACACAGTGGGCTGGTCCTGTAGCCACATAGGCCCATCTCCTGGACTGGCCAGCAGAGAGATACCAGAGCAAACCTGTCTCCCACACTGACCTCTCGATAAGCTTTTGCCAACTCACAGCCTGGTTATCTGATCTCACCTCAAACTGTGAATCTGCATGGCACGAACAGTAGAGCAGCTGGCCTCAGCAGATGATGGATATCCACCTTTCAGCATGGGAAGGAGCCGCTGTCAGCTCCTGGCAGACATAAATCCCAGCCAAGAGTGCCTGGTCAGGGAGAAAACGTCGGTGCCCACCATGGGAGCAAGCCCATAGCAGCCCCGCATCAAGCACCTGGCAACAATTGTACAATGTAACAGAAAATGACAGTCCTTCAAGACCCTGCACACTGCTGACCATAAAGAGATGAGATTTGGAGAAAGTGGCCACGGTCTTCCCCATCCCAAGCATGGGATGGAAACCTCCTTCTGGCTGGTCACTGCTCTATGTTCCTAAAGTGCTGGCTTGCCCACTGGGGTTATCAAGCTCCTCTAATCTCTTACCCAAGCAGGATGTGGCAGAAGAGGTGATGAGAGAACCCAGCTTGGGGCGATCGAATGTGTCTCACCTCCGAGCTGATGCTCACGGTGCAGCCATCTCTTCAGCCTGCTGCGGTATGGCAGTGGGACAGAACATCCTGCTCCATGCAGCGAGGCAAAGAGGAGAGGTGCCAGCTGCCCACTTCCATCGCGTGCTCCAAGCTGCTCTGGTCTGGCTGGAGCAGAGGCTGCAATGAGCTGCCACGTGCTTGGACAGCAACAGGACCAAAGGAGTCCTGGTGCTGGGTGCTGCCCGGTGCGCCCCAAAGCCCGCAGCAGCCACGACAGCGGCACTGGATGTGGCCCCACTGAACTGCTTCCATGGGTTTGCCCCCCCCCCCAGCCAGCCCCGGGCCCCGGCCATCCCAGCGGCCACCAGACCCGCATCTCCACTCGACACAAAAGCGCGATGCGATGTCTTCTTTCCCCCAGCATGTTATACCTAACCAGAATTGAAAAATCGCAAGTTAGTCACAGCGCAACTGTACCTTTTCTGGACATAAAAATGCCATTACTTTCAAGTCTATTATCTCGCTGCTCTGCAGGTTTCAAAGCAGGAGCTTCACAGCGATGGAAAGTGGGGCAGCCGGCGTTGGCTGGGAAGAAGCAGGATTTCTAAGCAGCGGTTTCCCATTTGTTCGGGTTCGTTTCGCTGTTTCACGAGGCCGGCACAGCTGGCAAAGGCTCAGAGGGGTATGGAGAAGAGCAGCCCGGGAGAAACTCATTAGGCCTCTGCTAAAATAATTGTGGAGAGACAGACCCGTGGATTAACTGACAAGCTGGCGAGGAGGGAAGGCCCAAAGGTTTGGGATGGTGTCACTGCCCAAGAGAGCTGGAGCCACCTCAAACGCCTGACGAGCTGACTGCATCCTCCGGGATGCTCTATAAATACATTCGGGGGAGAGCACACAGACTGATTGAGTCGATAAAGAGATCTGACAGAAAAGTGCTGTAGTATTTTACTCTCCCTCCTTGCCCAAGGCAAGCATTTCAGTGCTCTCTCCCTTGGACAGCCACGTGAAATATCCCTGCCTTTCTCCACAATCATTAATCCTCACTGCAAAGGCGATGGGGGAGCAGCTCTTTGTGCCTGAGCAGATCCATCTCTACGACAGTTTTACAAGGCTGGGTAAGAAGTCTTCACAAGGCTGCAAGGCTGAAGTTTGCAAAGCAGCAGCTAGGAAAGTGCGGCAGCTTCTGCTCTGCTACCTTCTGGGGGCTGGCAATGCAGCTTCTGGAGCATTGTGCAGGCTGCCGGCTCCGGTGTATCAATGATGCCCACATGCTGCAGGTACGGCAGGAGCTGCCCTCCTCTCAAGAGCTGCCTTTGGGAAGGCTCCTAGGGAAGGAACCAGGATTACAACTGGATGAAAGCGTGGATGTCAGGGGAAGCATGCACGGTGGCAGCAGCACAGGACAGAGCAGCCACAAAGCTCTGCCTTCCTGGTCGCAGTCTCTCCAGGGCTGGAGCTGGGGATGAGCCAGCTGAGCCACTCCTGGCTGCTGCCCCAACCCCACGGCTCGTGCAGCCGCCCCCAGCAGACCAGCTGTACACGTTCCATATGTCACTCACACCACCAAAATGTCCCACAGTCACAGCAAGGAACAGCCAGACACCTCCCAGCCTAGGACAGGGCATTTCACACCACAAAGGCCACACGAGAGCACCCATCCTCACCCCAGCACCGGGTCCAGCTGCCCACAGCTCCAGGAGGAGGCAATGGTTCTGCCACAGCCCAGGACATGGACAGGGCAGCCTCATCCACTGGCAGCCCATGCCCCACACAAGCTGCTGCCCCAGCTGGGACGTGGCTGCAGCCGCATCTTGGGAGCTCCATGGCCGACACTCACACTGAGTCAACAAGAAGTAGGGAAAAAACGGTGATTTCACACATGAGACAGACAAAGCGCGGAGGCAGGGAGCTTCTGCGACTACTGGAGCGCTAAGCTGGCCAGAAAACCTCTTTCCTGCTCAAAGCAGCAATGCCTCAGAGCTGCGGTTTCACACCTGCCCCCAGGCAGCAGAAGCAAAGCAGGAGAAGGGCAAGCAAGGTGGAGGAGCCTGCACAAACCTCCGACATGAAGCGCGCTGAGCCACGGGTCAGCCACCCGCCTGCCAGGACGCACGGCAAAGTGACAGCAGATGAGCGGTGGCCTGGGGCTGCCAAATTTCCCCCAGAGAAGTGGGAAAGCTGGGAAGCCCGCTGTGAATGGCAGGGGATGTGACGCAGAGCCCCAGCTCCCCATATGTTCCATTAGCCACACAGGAGGAGCGCGCTGCTCTGCAGAACCAGGTTAGAAGCAGAACCTCGCTGCGTGGCGCTGACCCCAGCACGGGTCGGGAGGTGCCCATGGCTCCACATGAGCCAGCACCATGCAAGCCCTCCAACCTCTCCATCTGCAGGAGGAGCAGAGCTGGGCCCCTAGCTCCCGTGGGGCGAGCGGCGTGGCGTGGGGGCTGCTTGCATGGCAGCACAGAGCCCTTGGATGTCAGGGGAGGACACGGAGGCTTGGGGAGGCGGCATGGTGAACTACCCCCCCCAAAAAAACGCCCTTTCAACCTGGTCCCGGCCTCATGCATGCTGCAGCTTGGGCCTTCCGTGCTGAGGGGTTGGGGCACTTACGCTCACGGGACGATTGCTAAAAACATACAATAAATAGAAATCGCTGTGAACGCGTGAAGGGATGCGACCTGACACGCAGCTGGGGGGTGCCAGCTATCGCCGAGCCTCGCTGCAGAGCGGCCGCCAACAACCAGCTATCAGCAGGGCATGAATCCACCCACACGGACATCGAGACCCCCGGGCACGACAGGGGACACAGAGGGGCCGGGACTGTGCTGTGTCACCTGCACCCAGCTGGCATCCAGCAGTGCTGGGCGCACAGCACCTGCACGCAGTCACTGCGTCAGCGCTGGAGGGGAGATGGTGGGGATGGGTGGGGAGGCCTGCAGCTTGTCCCTATCCCGAAATCATCTTCCCCTAAAATAAGGGGAAATCTCACCTGCTTCCATCACAGCCTTCTCTGTGCTGGAAGCATATGAGCTGGGTTTTATTTCCAAGAGGGGAATATAGCCACAACACATGAGAAGGGGGGGTCCTTTCTGTGTCTTGCCTTTGCCAGCTCTGCTGCGGGCTGCCACCAGCGGGGCAAAGCCAGGGATGTGGGGACATGGCCTGGAACATGGGGATGTAGCTCATCTTTGAGTCCCCGCTCTGGGCCAGATCCAAAGCGCTGAGGTCAAAACACACAAAAGTCAAGAAAAAAAACAAAACAGAAAGGGAAAAACTTCCACCCTATGCTCTCATAGGGACAAGCACCTCTCCAAAACATCTCCCCCAGAGTACAGACCCCTGCCCTATGTCCCTGCCAAGCCCCGGGCCCACAGCCTGTCACAGTGTCAGCGCTGGTCTCATCTCTGCCATCAGCATGTGCTGGACATGCTGAACCCTCTGTGCCTCTCCAGGATTTTCTTCCCATTTTGATTTGATGCACAGGGACCACTTACCAGCAGCATCCAACCAACCCTTGCCTCCCTGGGGCTGCCTCCCAGCACATGTGGCTTCATGGGAAGCACTGGGAAGAAAACTGTCAAGGCTCAGGACCGGGGTCACTTCTGCCACCCCAGGCACTGCTCATCCCTGCAGGACAAGAGGGAGGGGACAAGGGGACGCACACGGTCCCCGGCTGCAGTATGAGCGGCAGCAGCCAACCCGCACAGCCTGCAGCCCCCGGCGCTCGCACAAAACAAGCTGGTATTTTACAGGGCTTCATTTGCAGAGCCTGAAATAAACAAACAAAATCAGCTGGGAGAAGGAATTTAAGCAGGAAAATGTCAGAGTAATTGAGCGCTCTGTGCAGCTGCCAGCCCTTTGACCCCAGCTCCTCTCGCACAGTCCCGCAGAAAGGATGCTCTGCGGTTCTGCCTTCAGAATGCAGACGGGCTGGGACGGGAACACAGCCCTGAAGACAATCATTTATAATAACAAGCAGGGGAAGTGTGACCTTGGCAAAGCTGAACGAAGCCAGAAGCTGTAACAACAGGGGTAAGGGAAACAAAAGGAGAAATAGGAGGTGTGCGCACACCCATGCAAGCTCCCGGCATCGAGACCCAGCTGTGGGTTCCCAGTCCTCTGCGGACAGAGCAGGTCACGCCAGGGAGGATGCGCCCTGCGAGCCATCAGCATCCCACAGCAATGAGGCCACGGCTGAAATCAAGTGTCCTCTCCTGCAGGTGGCACTTCAGAGAGGCTCCTGAGCTCGACAGGGGCCAAAAACAGGCACCCAGAAGAAAATATGTCAGGGAAGCTTTACAAGCCCTATACATTCGACTATCAAAGGGAAGGGTAGGAGATGACTGCATCCTGAAGTATCTCAGCCAACAAGGGGAACAGAGCTCAGCTAACAGGCACGTCAAGCCAGTGGGGAAAGGAATAATGAGGTTCCCTGGCTGGCAGCAGAAACAAGGCACGAGTGCAGCCTTACTAGCAGCAAGAGCAACACCTGGCACAGGGACTTGGGAGCACCCTGGGGTGCCCTATGGATGGAGCAGGAGCTCTGTGGTACTGCAGAGTGCTCACCAGCTTGTGCTGCACGCTGCTGGTACCCGGGAGCCACAGGGACAGTGAGAGCACCTCTCCTCCTTCCCTGCTCTACCTGCACACCAGCCTTGGTTAGAGCACGCGCCTCCACCAGCCCAAGCCTCCTACATAAAATCCCAGTGAAAGAGAGCTGCTGGCTCCAGCAGACACCTGGGGCTGCAATTAGTGCCTCTCCAGCTGCCCACGGAGCCCTGGGGACAGGCAATGCCAGGCTGCCCGCTGCGCAGGGCTCGCCAGAGTGGTGCAAGCAGCCCGCTGCAGAGAGCTAATTAAACCCGAGCCAGAAAAAACACTGCTTGAAATGGCAGGAGGTTGCAGTTTAATAACCGGCTCCCTCAGCTGCTAAGGATGGTCACTCCAGGGATGGGCTCTGCAGGGGCTCCCCATCACCATCCCAGAGTGGCTGGGGGCACCAAGGAGCAGCCGCTGCCACGCTCAGGGCCAAGCACAGAGCCAGGAGTGGGCTCAGACCCCAGCAGGACAGACTCCAGCTGTCACCTGCCCTATGCAGAAAGCCCTGGCCCTGGGACATCTCAGCCACGCCACGTCCTGCACTGTGCCAGCCCATCTGCCTTCAGTCTCTCATGAAGGGAGGCATCTCCTTCAGATTTTACTGTTTTGTAGGCAGAGGGGTCGGGGCTGAAGCCACAGTGGGGTGTGCACTGCAGCACAGCGTCCTCTCCCCCAGCCAGGGAAGGGCTCTCCCACCTGTTGCTCAAGGGCTCCTCTCACCATCCTGCCCTCAGCCAGCCCCCAGCCAGGGCACCTCCCCAAATCCCTTCCCTATTTGTCAGCAACCCCAGAGCCCTCTTCCCACCCTCCCTCCCACCTCTCTTCTCTCCACACTCCCTTCTCATGACACCACATGAACCGGTTCCCTCACCCGCTCTGCTCTGTCACTGCCCCTCTGCACCCCCCAGATGCTGCCAGGAGTGGAGGACCCCTCACAGCACGCCTGACCCCAGCTCTCATTAACAACAGCCGTGCTGCTCAAAGCGGGCGCAGCGTGAAATAAATAAATAAAGCGGAGCTGTCTCGCTGCCGTCTGGGGTTGCTCAAGGGAGCTGGGCACCGGGGGTGGGGATGAAGGATGCTATTTGGAGAAGCCGTCTCCATGGCAACCCCCATTCCCACCACAAATCGGGCACAGGTCGCCTGTTTCCATGAAAGTTTCCCCCTCTCTCCTTCCCCTTCCAGCCAGAGCCAACACCACCTGCAGCCGGGAGCAGGATTTCTTACAGGTCCTGGCCAGGCATCACAGAACAGTGCCAGCATCCCAAGCCAGGCTTGGGGCTCCTCCCATTGCACCCTGAGACTCACTGGGCTGGAGCAGTGCTCTCTTCCCCATGAATCCGGTGCAGGGGTGGCAGTGCTGGTGTCGGAGGTGTGCCTGAGGCCAGAGCACTTGGTCTGGTCCAGATGGCAGCGACTGAGATGTGTCCTCTCCTTTCTGAACACCGCTCTGCATGCTGTGTGGGATTTCAGCTGATTATTTTATTCCAGAAATGGCCACTCTCCTTAGAAGCTGCAGGATGCTCCCAGCACGACCCACGGGCCCCTTTTCAGCCACAATTCCAGGCACAGACGCGCTCACCAGCACCTGTCCCCAAGCAACGGGGTGCCCTCCCCACGTCACCAGCCTGCCGCCCCCTCCCCACGTGTCCCCAGCGCAGCCACGCGTCCCTTACAGAGCTGGCAGCACTCTCAACGCCCCCACACTGAAGCAGCCAGCAGGTCCCTGGGAGGGGACAGAGAGGACGGAGCACGAGGAGGAGGACAGGGAACAGTACACGCATCATGGGGCACGGCAGCAGTGGTGGCAGCCAGGGTTTGGGCATCCCTGGGTGGACACCAGCCCCAGGACCACAGCCAAGGGCTGGCACCCAGGCAGCGATCCCGCAGCACGGCGCGGGCTGGAAGATTCGCACGGTTCTCCCACGGGGCTGGGAGTTTCGCCAGGAAAAGCAAGTTTATAAATAGTGCTCTTCAACACGAACAAATGAAAGCGATGGAACTCGACAGCCAGATAAGCCGCAGGCTGAGCACCGTCCCCGCCCCAGCATCCTCCCCATGGAGGAAAGATGCTCCCCTTCCCTCCTCCACCCAGCACCAGGACCCTCTAGAAAGCCCCAACCTGCAGGTACCACATCCCATGAGCTGCTCAGGAACACGCTTGCCGTGGCTGCTCTGGCAGCAGGAGCAAGCCAGCAGAGATGGCTTCCAAAGGACAGGGAGCAGGGAGCGCAGCCACCGCTCACCGTGTGACACTCCTCATGCCACCGCTGCTTACCTTGATGTAGGTGTCAAGGGCTGGGTGCACTCGGTTGACTGCGAGATGGATGGACAGCGGTGTGGTGAACGGGAAGCTTGCCATGACCACATGGCTGGGCGTGGGGAAGGTGAAGATCTTGAAGCCGTACTTCTGGAACCGCCTGATCTGCTCTTCCGAGGGCTTTGCGTCCCCCTCGCTCAGGATTCGGCCAATGGCAAAGCGGCACTTCTCAGGAGACACCTGGTGGAGGGGACAGAGGGACGGCATCAAGAGGGTGGCTGAACATCGTCCAAGACCTAGGAGACCAATAAACATCGTGCCAGTACCTGCTCCCCACAGAGCCTGACCCAGCCTCCAACCAGCCGTGCTCTCCAGGACAAGAGTGCAGGCACACGCTGGCTGCTCGATGCCCGGCAGCATTGCAGAAAGCACATCTCATGGCCTCCACCACAGCACCCTGCTTTAGGGGTGGGGAAACTGAGGCAGAGAGCTGCTGTCCCCTCCGCAGAAAAGCTCACCCAGGTGGAGGTGTCCTTCTGTGTTTCTTAAAAGCCCCAGCACTCAGGCTGATGGCTCACTGTGTGACACACTGCAGGGACATGCTGGGGACAGGGGGGCCCACCAGCTGTCCCTGAAGCTCTCCAGCCTGCTGGATGGACAGAAGACGTGGTGCCCAGCAACCAGGAGAGCTGCCTCCTGCTGAGCACATCCTTCTGCTGCCTCCAGAGCTGGAGGACCACAGCCTCCAAACTCACCTGAGCAAGGTGGCACAACTCCCCAGGACCGGCTAGGATGTCTGATAGCAGCAGTGAGACAGACGGACGGACACCCTGCAGCAACCAGCACCACGGGGCTCTCATGCCTCCCCTGCCCCTCAAGCATCCTCCAGTGCTGTGTGAGGGATGGGACATCCCCGAGAGGAAATGAGCACAGAGGATAAGAGGAAAAACGAGAGCAGAGCATCAGGAGCAGCAGCATCCGTCCACAGGCAAGATGGCTCACTCTTGCCCTCGTGTGCTGCAAGAAGGAGCTGCAGACAGGATCTGTGCAGCACCCAGGGAAAGGCTGGAACAAGGAGATTCACCTCCACAGAGCAACAACACTCCTGGTTTGCTGCACTGGACAAAGGACAAGTGGCATCCGTAATAGCGAGCCAAACTGCTCTTGGTCTCCAGTGCTTCACAGGGTCCCTGTTGTGGGTGCAGGAAAGCCCCAGCCTCCCCAAATTCTCGCACAAGAACAGATCAATGGCAAGAAGAAAGGTTCAGGAGACACTCAGCTGCCCCAGCTGTGGGTTCAGAGCAATGAAAGGCAGAGCAGACACCTTGGGCAGAGACCCAAGGAACCAGGAAGGTGACTGTCTCCGCTCACTGGAAGTGCTGTAGCCAGTCCAGTGCCACATACAGCATCTTCACTGCACACAAAGTCAGGAAGCGAACCTCCTCCTGGGCCACATCCCCATCACAATGCAGAGTCAAGACAACAAGGCACCTCGTTAGAGGCACACCCAGGAAGATCTGGAAGGAACTCCTTAATACACGCTGTCCCTGCTTATGCACAAAGCAGTGACTACATCCCCCAGCCTCGCAGGCACGCTCAAGGGTGGGAGTGCACCAGGGAGCATTTTGGCCTCATCTACCAAGTGCTGGGGCAGGGCTGGGTGCTGAGCACCAGCAGGCAAGGGGCCCCACTGCACGCCCCAGGCTGAACTTGGGCAGAAGCACTGGGCTGGAGCTGAGCAGCAGCCTGCCCGCCACATCCAGCCCCTGCTGAGCAGCTATTTTTGTCTCTGCCAGAGGTGGAGAAGCCCTCTGGGTTGCTAAATATTGAATAAAAAGAAAAAAAAAAGGGAATATTAATATTAATCTTGTCCATTAAGACGCATAAAGCACTGCTGGCAGGGGTTCTGCAGCACTCAAAGCCACCAGCAGTGCTTTTCCTGCTGCTCCCCTGCTCTGGCGGCCCTGCCTCCTCGGGGGCCACAAGCCAGCCATGAGCTGGGTGGCCAGAGCTGCAGACACCCAGCAGGGGCCCAGCAGTCACCTGCCCCTTCCTGCCACAGCTCTGGGACCAGCAGACAGCCAGTTCTGGGCTCCCCAGTGCCAGGGACACATGGACAGAGCAGAGGAGCCCAGGGAAGGGCCACCAAGGGGATGAAGACACTGGAGCGTTTCTCCTGGGAGGAGAGGCTGAGGGAGCCGGGACTGCTCAGCATGGAGAAGGGGAGGCCCGGGGGCTCTTGTCCATGTCCAAAAGTCCCGCATGGAAGGGGAAGCGCCAGGCTCTGTCAGTGGTGCCCAGTGGCAGAAGGAGGCAGTGGGCATAGCCTGGAATACAGGAGGTTCTCCCTGAGCCTGCAACCCCCTGCCCCAGCTGCCCTGGCAGATGCACGCAGAGCCGCCAGGCCCATACACTGCAGGGAAGAAGCTCCTGCCATCATGCAGAGCTCTGGCACCTTGTGCACCTCCTGCCATCCCAGCCTGCTTCCTCTCCGCCACCCGTCCCTCTGCAGTCACTGCTGACACTTCTGAGGACGATGCTGTTGCCTGCTGGTACTAAAGGCAAACCACTGCCATGGGGCTGGGGTAGCACGAGCTGCACTTCTGGAGGAGCTGTGCTTCCCTCCTTGTCCTCTCCAGAGACTGTGGGAGCGAGAAAGCCTTGTGCCATACTCCAGCCCAGCTCACACACCACATGGAGGTCCCTGATCTCCACCCTGACCACAGCAAGCCAAAAGCCATCTCCTCCAGCTGAGCTCATAGCAGAAGTCACAAATCTCCTCAATACCAGCTCCAGCGCCAGCTCAGTGCTCAGCAGCTCACACCTCAGCCAACAGCACAGAGCACAGGCAGACACAGCCTGCAGGGCACTGCCCAGGACGGCCCTGCTCCCTTCCAGCAGAAGCCCACCCGGAGGCGTTTCATCCTACAGCAAGTTCCAACGTGCTTTGCTTTGCACTTACACCTCTGTTTCATCAGCCAGGAGACCTCAGCATGCACCCACTGAGGGTTCAGTGAGAACACCCAGGGGATGAAATGACTACATGGAAGCTCAAGGAGAGCAGCAGAAACAAGAGGAGGAGTATGGATACGGATCCAGCAAGCATATTAGACCACTTGCTTTGAGATTGTCCCTGGAAGTGTTCAAGAAATACAGAGATGTGTCACGTGCAGGGACATGGTTTATAGGGCATGGGAGTAATGGGTTGATGGTTGGATTTGATGATCTTTAGAGGTCTTTTCCAACCATAACGATTCTACGAATCTACAATTCTGCAAGACACGGAGCTGTGGAATGCCTTGCCATGGGCTGACAGGCACCAGGTTCTGTTCTATAACCAGAGCAGAGGAAAGGCTTGGCCAACAGAAGATGTCAGTGACAGCAAGCTTTGCTCACCTGACATGTTCCCACAAGGATTATCCAAGAAACCCTTGGCTTTCAGGTGCCTTGGCACACGGATCACCCTTCACCGGTCTGGAGACCTCACGAGCCCCAGCGCTCACTGAATCAGGATGAGCCACAAGTGCCTGTGGCACCGTCAGGGGGCTGCCCTGCCCTGCCCCAGCCTTACCGTGTGCGGGTTGTCATAGTAAACGCCGATGGAGCAGAGCTTCGAAGAGATGCTGCAGCCGTCAGTGAAGAGCTGCCCCGACTCGCCGTAGGGGCCCACCCGGAACTTGTAGGCCAGCGTGATGCTGCCAACGGGAGGCGAGCCGGCGCTCACCACCACCTCCGTGAAGAGCCCTGAGTAGACGGCGAAGGCAAAGATGGTGAGCAGCAGCAGCACGACCAGCACCGCGATCAGCCCGAGGAGCATCCAGTCGGACATGATGGACGCGTGGTGCCTCATCCGTCCTGCGCGCTGACAGCGGGAGCGGAGAGAAAAGAGAAGGGGAGTTAAGGCAGCGCTTGCACAAAGCGCTCAGTATATAAACCCTGTGCTGCGCTCCCCTGTTCCAGCTTGGTCACCAGGCACCAATTATGTTGCTGTGGTGCCACCCGGCAATTAAGTGGTTGTGGGGGTGGGGACAGAAAGGCACTGTCCTCAGCACCAGGGACTGTCCCCAGCACCAGGGACAGACAAAACCACCTGCCTCCAGCCTGTGCCCGAGGGGGATGACATGCAGTGAGCCCACACTACTGTGCGGAGATCATCTGTGCAGCGCTAGGCTGGAGGTTATGGCTCCATAACCAAATAACTTCTTGTTTACACAGAGCAGATCCCGCATTTTGGCCGTGTCCCTTTACCTAAAGGCCTCGTGCTGCAGCAAGGGGTGGAGCGGGTTCGGGGCTGAGCCCCACGCACGGGGATTGGAGCAGGAGGCCCAGCTGGAAGAGTATCCCCACCACACCACGCTGCAATGCATTGCTCCTCTTCAGTCCAAGTGGCTTTTTTTCATCTCCCAGGTTTCTACAACCTAAGCCTTCCTCCTCTGCCCCACAGTCCTCCTCCCTGCACAGCGCAGCAGCCAGGCCATGGTTCACCCTCTCCCCAGCATGACCGCCCTGGGGAGCACAGCCGAACACAGCACAACAGAGCTGTTTGTGCCGTGCCCTCCCTCGAAGCACAACGCTGGTGACGAGGATTGCCTGCCACAGCCCTTCGGGATTCCTCGCTGGAGCAATGCTTGAAACCCACACCACAAATAAGCGGTCTGCCTCGAGCTTGGTGTGACAAACACACTTTGTCCACGAGGAGCTTTCCACCTCTGCCACTGTTTGCTCAGCTGAGGAGGAGGCACATCCTGGTAGAGGGGCTCGGCACAGGGCTCACCAGCCCCGCTCACCTGCGAGCCAGCCACGCTTGGCTAGGAGCTGCACATGATCTCTCCCCCACGCAGCCGCAGGCCCCACACCTCTGCAACAGGAAAAAATACATGTCACCGCTTCCTCCCCAGCGCAGCGGAGCAAAAGCAAAACCCATCGGGACGCGGAGCCGCGTCCAGCCGCGCCCGAGGCGCCGCGCTGCCCCATGTGCGAGCGGGAGGAGCGGCCCCACGCGCGGCGCCCTCCAAGCCCCTCTTCCCGCGGCCCCACGCGGGGACCACGCATGACAGCGAGGCCGCGCGGCAGGCTCGGACTCGGTGGGGCTGTGGGTGCGGCTCCCCAGCGCCCACCTAATACGGGAGATCGCGGAGCGCCGGATCCACGCGTGACTTCCGCGGCCCGAGGCCGCACTGCTCCGCGCACGCGTGGGTTTCGCCGCGTCTCCCCGGCCGTGCCCTGCGGTGCTCTGACCCCGGCGGGCCCTGGGTGGCTCCGGGTCGCGGCGTTACCCGGGCAGAGAGGCCGTCCGTCCCGCCGCGCCTCCGCCGCCCATTGGCGGCCCCGAGCCGCCGCCCGCCGCCTCGGAGGGGCCGGAGCGGGACCACCCCGCGCTGCCAGCTCGGCCCGGCCCGGCATCTCAGGGCCGACCGCGCCCCGCACCGGAGAAACGCCTCCCCGACGACATACAGCTAGCCCGGGGCGAGGAGCCCCCGCGGGCACCCCGGCACCCACCTGGGCCGGGCGAGGACCCCGCCGCCGCCGCTCCGCGCCCCGGCCCCGCCCCGCCCCGCCCCACGCAGCTCTGGCCCCGCCCCTCTCCTGCACGGGGCGGCTCGGGAGCGCGCGACGGGGCGTGGGTTCCGGCAGGGGGCGGAGCTTCCGGAAAGGGGCGTGGCTTCGCGGTCTGCCGACGGGGGGGGAGCGAGAACGCCCCGCTGGGGAGAGCGCCCCCTGGCGGGCGGGCGGCAGAGCGAGCGAGCCCCATCCCTAGTAATGCCAACTGTGCTGCAGTGGGAGAGAAAAACGACGTAAACGGAGATCAAGGGAAATGGTTCATTCTCTCGTTTATTCAGCCATAATGGCAACTGTGATTTGCATTTGAAGTTTGAGTGCAGAGCCCTACCACCAGCACAGGGAAGGAGGCAGAGGAGAGAGTCACAATCATGTGTTGCCGTATTCTTGTCTCTTTATTACCCCTTCCCTCCTGTGGAAGAGAGGATAACATTGAGAAACCGTGCACTGAAATGGAACAGCAATGTCCACCAGAATGTCCCGAAGCCGCTTTAGGCAAAGCACTGTCAGCAGGGTGAGGTGATCCTTCTCCCTCTGGTGAAGCCATACCGGGAGCACTGGGCCCAGTTCTGGGCTCCCCAGTGCCACAGGAACGTGGACAGACCAGAGGAGCCCAGGGAAGGGCCACCATTCTTCAGCCAGAAATGCATCTCCAGACAAAACACAGAATCACAAAGGTTGGAAAAGACCACCTCTAAGATCACCAAGTCCAACAGTCCACCTACCTCCATCACTGCCCACTATCCACGTCCTTCAGCGCCACATCCCCATGCTTCTTGAACACCTCCAGGGACGGTGACTCCCCCAGTTCCCCAGGCAGCCTGTGCCAGTGCCCGACCGCTCTTTTGGAGAAGCTTTTTCCTAATACCTAGCTTGAAAAGCAGTGGTAGACAAGTACATCACAGGTTGTCGCAAGTATTTTGTGATACTCAAACACAAGGGACTGATCAGGCAGAAAGTATGTAAAGTTCTAAAGCGCATTTTCTGCTGAAAGCTGACAGATTTTGCAGACTGGAAAATATGCTGCTCTCATCTGCAGTCAGAAACTGAGTTGAGGTGAATTTCCAAATCAACTTTTATTGTGGCTCAAAGCTGCAGGTAAATCAGTTTCTCAAGATTTTGGAAGTTTATGAGGCTGGTCTGAAATCTAACAGGTCCTTGCTGCCCTTTAGGGGTCAGTCTAAACCTGAATTTGCATCATAGAACAGAAAACTGGAAAGCCGCAGGGACTCCCTCAAGCTTTTCTGCAAAACCCGCAGGTTAAATTTGGATGAGCTCTGCTTGTTTGAGTTGGGGTTGCTCCTGGGAAGGGGCTGCAGAGAGGAGCTCACATCCATGAGTGTGGTGGGTTTTCAACCCTGGGACATGGGCTTTCTACACGCTGAAATGACAGAGGTGCACACTGCCAGCAGTTAACTCGCAGCCGTTCACCAGAAGTGTGGCATAGACTGCTTCCCGCTGCCTTGAGCATCTCTGCATTTTTTTGTGTTTACTCCAGCACAAGCCCTACTTTTGCAAAGAAAAGTATCGCTGTGCAGAGGCTGGGGAGGCCCAGGGACATGGGTCCCACAGGGATTTGTGTCAAAACTCAGAAACCTAGAAACAAAGCTTTCCCCATTTAACTACAAAACCTTTGCTCCTCTCAGCTGAGGAGGGAGATATGATGCCTTTGAAGTATTTTCTTCGGCATCTTCTGCTTCTTGTGTTACAATAATAATAATAATAATAAAAAGATATTTTAAAAAAAGAGAACATAAAAGGATGACATTAAGCCCTTCCCTGGAAAAGATACTTTTTAGAGTGTGTCAGAGACAGTTTGCTGGCAAATCTGAATGTTGCTTCCCTGGAATAAGTGATCAGGTGAGCTGATGGGAGCCAGTCACTGCTGCACATGAGATCTATCGTGAACTCAGACCAGATCAGACCTTTGGCACCCAGCTGGTCCTGGTGAATCTACTGAGATGAAGGCAAGAGTGCTGCATTCTAGCACTTGGGGAATGATGGACAGGATTTGAAGCACTGCATGGGGCCAGGAAAAAAGATTCTATTTAATATGGCATTTGGTAGGTATCACATTCTCTCTGAGCCCTAGCCAGGTAACAATCTGGCTTCTTGGGCACAATGCAATAAACCAGAGTGAGAACCACAGCAAAGCCGGTGTGTGTTCCCAGATCCTCAGTTCAGGGTCTTGCTAGAACTTCAGATGAAATCATCTGACATCCAGATATCAGAGAAATAATGTGCCATGTCC
Organism: Numida meleagris; assembly: GCF_002078875.1. Classification (NCBI taxonomy): domain Eukaryota; kingdom Metazoa; phylum Chordata; class Aves; order Galliformes; family Numididae; genus Numida; species Numida meleagris. The sequence continues at coordinate 2,604,055 of NC_034419.1, read as the reverse complement.
TGGCTGAGAAGGCAGGCTGCCTCAGTGCTTAATTGCTGTCACATACCTGCCAGTCCGAGGGCTGTACCATGGGCAGAACTTCTTCTCACTCCCTTTTTCCAGGCCTAATGAATGAATATATGCAACTCACAAGAACTGGGTCTGATCCATATTTCTGAAGGCAGAAAGGCTGCACCAAAGCAGCTCCAGTGTAAAGCAGAACAAGCTGAATTTAGCAACGTCACAGGAGCTTCTGACTCAGAACCCATCCTGCCCAACCACATACACTGCCACATGTACCTGCCAAACCAGCACGGCCCAGCCCATGCCACGCTCTGCCACCAGCAGCCAGCAAGCAGGATCACGTGAATAAACTCTTTTTCCTTCAGGGTTGGAACTAAGCCATGCTTTGTGCCGCTGCTGCTGGCCAGGGCAGGAAGGCTGCAGATCAGTTCAGCTTGGGGTTCTGCGTGCACGGTATGGGCACGCAAACCATGCCCGAAGGTAGCTGAAGTGCACCGGGCACTTCCAGGCCAGCATCCACCTCCTGCAAATTTGACACCATCTCTGAGGGGCCACCAGCAAGAAAGCTGGGCTCTGCTTGCGGAGCCAGGCCATGGTGAGCTGGCAGCTCCCTCCACTGTCAAACAGCACCTAAAGCAGCCTAGGATCAGAACAGGTGTCACTTGGAACAGAGGACATTACTCATTCTCTCTCACTTTTCCATGGGAGAGCATCTCCGGCACAGTTTCCCAGTGGCACACAGATGCTCAGAAGCCCCGAGCTTGGCTCACTGGCAGCCAGGCATGGCCAGAACATCTTTCCCCTTGCAGTGGTGCCAGCACACAGCAGCCCCCTTGCTCTGCTCCTCCACAGATGTGTCTTCTCACGCTATACCTCTTGATGGGACTCTTCCAAGTATTTCTAAATTCAGAAAGCGGGAAGAGATCAGATAATCTTATTCCGAATCACACAAAATGCTAATTTTGAATGCCTTACCGTACAGCTGACATCTTCTCTTTATATTCTACGCTTGGATGTTTTGCAAAGCATTAAAAGTTTCTTTATAGTAACAATGTTGCTGGATCCTACAAAACACCTCTACCTGCTTTTGGTATGCCCTGCTGCAATTAAAGAGCCAAAGATCTGGATAAGTGCTGTCTTTGAGCATAAGCTGAATTCCACTGGTCTCACTTGTTGCCTGTAGATTTTTCTGATTGGATTTTTCATTCGATTAATTCCCTTCACATAGGACACACAACTTTCTCACTTCCATCTCATTTTTCCTGCCCTAGCTGCTCCCATGCACTCAAAGGCAGCAGAACATCATGTACAAGCTTGAAGCAAAGGCGCTATGTAGGTGTGACAGGAGCTGAATAATCGTGAATTAAAATTCAAAGCAGCTTCCCACTGAGGTATGAGCGAAAAGGGTTGTGCAGAAAAGCAAATCACTTGCAACAAAATGATAGTGACATTTACGGAAGGGTTTTCAGAACTGCATTAGGAGCTGCAACAGAGCAGTTCCCTGCTCTGTAAATCCCCCACCGAGCACTGCAGCTCTCCCCTGGCTGGAGGACAGCAGTGCTGACGCACACCATGCTACAGGCCCATTGCAAGCTGCACAGCTGCAGAGAGGTGCAGGTGGCTCAGGGCTGCAGTCAGCCCACAGAAGAATGTGAAAGGATGGGCCCTTGAGGTGGCTGCTTCCTTCACAACGTCAGACAGGCAGCTTGCTTTCTGCTTTCCCCGTATGTGGGACAGGTGCAGAAATGAAGTTTGCTAAAGCCCGCACTTGGCCTAAATGCTGTGTTTCCTGGGAGAGAGGAAGAAGGATGTCCTACATGGGAGAAATAGATCGCCTCTTGGTTTGGACTCTGCTTCTTTCACAGTTTTTTTTTTTTATATACTGGCACCACTGGGAGAGTTCCCATTTGCTTAAGTAGGCCGTGCGTGAGGAACGTGGGAAGGCACAACATTTGGCGTGGCTCGCCCTGCTAATTTTCATTCTTTATGTACCTGAGTTCTTGACTGTCAGAAAAGCTGGACATTCAGACCAGCTTCTAAAAGTTGTTTTGTCTGAGGATTTGTTTTTTAAAGTAGAAAAACACACACAGACCACAACCATACAAACACATTTGTCCTGGGGGACATAGACCCTTTGCACTGCTAAGCCTACAGTACTTCTGAAGCAATAATATGATGATACAAAGGTGTTATGTAAAAAAAAGCACGTCACTGGGATGGGTATCTCAAAAATCCCAACCTATAAAAGCAAACAATAATACAATGAGCTAACAGAAAATGTTTGAGCAGTGTAAATTACAGACAGACTTTTGTTAAACAACATTATGTTAGAAGTAAGCTCGCCATTTTCCAGCACAAAAACTATTTCTACTCTCCAAGTGAGTATGACTAGAGTGAAAGCAGTCCCTGTACACTACCAAATAAGAACCCTGATCAGCTCCTGCTCCCTGTGATTTCTCCTCAATTTTTGTTGCTGTTGTTTCTGTAGCTATTCTGGATAAGAATAGGCACGCAGTAGACTATTAAGCTCTCTACATCTCCCTGAAAGGAGGTTGTAGCGATGTTGGGGTCAGCCATCTTATCACAGGTAACAGCAATGGAACAAAAGGGAACAGCACATCAGGGAAATAAGTAAAGGCTTGATTGGGATCTTGATGGAGCCGCAGGCCCATCTCCCTCTGTGCTGGAGTAGGCAGCTGTAAGAGGCAAACAGTCGCCTGCCGCTGGGCTGGGGCCAGGTGAGGCGTGGCAGCGGGTGCTCAGGGCGGCATTCCTTAAGTCTCTTTGGCCAAGGAGGGATGGGAGCCTGTCCCACCCCGGGGCTGGAGTTCCATGCCACTAAGCTTCCTGCCTCCCCTTACAGTCTCCTGCAACAGTTTGAACACTGCTGGCTCCAGCACTGCGTGCAGCTCCCCGCCGCCGGGCAGAGGGGTGCTGGGGGTCTGCCTGCAGCGGAGAGGGCAGGCGGGGGCAGGCAGGGGCTCCCCAGCCGGCGCGGGCAGGGCCCCTCTGCTCCTGGGCCAGGGGGGCCGCGGTTGGGCTGTGGCTGCCTGCTGGCACCGCTGGGCCTGCAGTGCCCCTTCCCCTCCACGGCCTCCGGCCCTGCCCCTCAGCCGCCACAGAGCAGGCCCCTGGG